>NW_007248617.1:652663-832204 GCF_000164805.1 Carlito syrichta
CTCCAACTCAAAAAAAAAAAAAAAAGAAGAGGGGGAAGAAATATGGGAGACTGAGGAAGAGTTGGGGGAAACAAATAGAAAATGTGTAACACCAACAATAGAACCAGTAAGTTCTAGTCTGAAGAGCTTGGGTAAACCCTATGCATAGTTTTTTATTTCTGTTGACAGTGAGGCCAAGACCATATTTTAATCAATTGACAGTGGTTATGTATTGATGGTGACATTTCCTCCAGAGCCCAGGTAAGCAATTTTATTCTCAGAACTCCTTCAGGCACTTAGCCATGCCCTCTGTGGGTGACCTCCCTGCCTAGCTCACCCCCACTCTCCTGCAAGCAGTGGAGGAGGGACTGGGCCAGCCTTCTTCCTGGACTCTCACTCCTTCCTCCCACCTGTCCTTGTCCTTCTAGAAGCTACTACAAAATGAATACTCTAGTTAAGAGTAGTAGGGAATGTCAAGATGTCCAGGAAGGGTGCAGATGGCTTGCGAGCTGAAAACACAGCACCTGAAATAATACATGCGTTAGTCCATCCATTTCTTCAAGGCTGTCCAAGGCTGGAGAGAAAGCCCGGTGCTGTCTGTGAGGCTCAGACACAGGGAGTGTTTGGGAATTGGAAAGGAAGCTTTGGCTGTGGAAGATTTTCCAGAGGCAGGACCGACTTCATTTAGATCCTGAAAACATTTGCCAAGTTCACATGGAACACAATTTTCAGAGGTCAGCACAAGTAGGTGTGCTTACTTCATGGAAAATTCACTTATAGCAGCATGTCCCAAACTTAGCATTTCCCAAACGTTTCGGTGACTGCTAGTTATTTGCATCCCTAGAGTGTAAGATTAGTGGTTATGTGCCTTGGCCCCTCTCTGAAAGTGCTCACTGTCCATGAGCACCAAAGTCCAGAAGGAATGACATTAGTTTATCCCATTTTTTTAATGCCAATCTCCTAAGATGCTTGTTAGCATCACCTAATTGAAGTGTTACTGGGTTGGGGTTCCATAGGACAGAGTTTGGGAAAATGGTTTTGTAGATCTATGTTTGATCAAATATGATTAGCTTTTCTAGCAGCAATTTGTGAAACAAGATCCTGTTGGTATGCTTGGATTGCCGGGTAATACTTCATTCGTTCTTGGACACTCCATTCCCAATGATGACACTTTCCCTGTGGCCTATTTACAGAGGCTCCCCAGGTGCAAAGTCATTTGCAGTTTTCGAGTTCAGAGCTAAACCTCCAAGTTTCCCCACTGCTCCCACCTTAGCTATCTTTATGAACAGGTTCAGTGAGGTCACTCCAGTGTTGAAACCCTCAGTGGTTTCTTCACATCACACCTGTAGTCAGATCCAAAGTTTTCACTGTGGTCCACAAGCACTTGCATGATCTGAACAGCCCGCTTCCTCTATCTCCTTCCTCTCCCCCATCACACATTGTGTTCTGGTCACTCTCAGCCTCCTGCAATGCCTAAAACCAGCAGTCCCCAATCTTTTTGGCGTCTGGGGCCAGTTTTGTGGAAGACAGTTTTTCCACAGATGGAAAGGGGAGTGGGAATCATCAAGCATTAGATACTCACAAAGAGCATACAACCTAGATCCCTCACATGCGCAGTTCACAATAGGGGTCACGCTCCTATGAGAATCTAATGCCGCTGCTGATTTGACAGCAGCTGGAGCCACTCATCTTCTGCTGTGTGGCCTGGTTAGGGACCCGGCCTTAAACGCACCAAATGCACTTCCACTGCAAGGCTGGTGTTACCTGTACTCTGCTGGAGATCCTCCAGGTATCACCTAGCAAGTTCTCAAATACCAGCCAATTCAGGAGGCCTCCCTAGTCACCCTCTCTAACGCTGGCCCTATCACCACTATTCCTGTGACATCTCCCTCTGGCCAGCTGCATTCTTCTGGAAGGCACTCACCACTCCTTTCCTATCACCGTCTCAGACATTAGGCCAGAACTTCTAAGAGGACAGAGATTTTCTCTCTTGTTGGCAGCTGACTACCTCAGCGCGTGGAGCAGTGTCAGGCACCTGGTATGTGCCCTGTGAGTGTTCACTCAGGGAATCTGTCCCCATGTCACTCTCCCAGCCATCCCAGTGGCCACTCATTCTTCCAATTTTTCCTCTCCTTGCTCCTAGGATTTAATACACTAAATTGAACGATGACCCTTAACTCTGGTTTTTCCTCTCCCTGCTTCTAGGCTTTTACATTTATTTTATTTTTTCCTTTTTTAAAAAAGAGTTGAAGTCTCACTCTGTGACTCAGGCTGGAGTACGGTGGCACATTCATGGCTGTTGCAGCCTCAACCTGCTGGGCTCAGGCAATCCTTCTGTCTCAGCCTTCCAAGTAGCTGGAACTATAGGCACTTGCCACCAAGCCTGGCTAATTTTTTGATTTATTGTAGAGAGAAGGTCTTGCCATACTGTCTGGGCTGGTCTCGAACTCCTGGGCTCAGGCAATCCTCTCGTTTCATCTCCTTAAGTGCTGGGATTACATGCATGAGCCACCATGCCCTGTTGCTTCTAGGGTTTAATACACTAACTCTATCTGTTGCTTCAGGTCTATTTGGGGTCCCAGGTTGCCCCTGACTGACCCTTCACTGACTTAATCACCCCCACCCAGGCACATATGTTATTTGATGTGATTTTTCTGTGGCATTTTGTCCTGGTTATGTCCTCCCTTCCTTTCCATGCATTGTCTTCTCTTAGTTTCCAGAGTACTCTTTCTCTGATTTCCTTCGTGTCTCCCAGAGTTAAGTTCCTGGATCTTCCTTCCTTCCTTCCTTGCTTCCTTCCTTCCTTCCTTCCTTCCTTCCTTCCTTTCTTCCTTCTTTCCTTCCTTCCTTCTTTTCTCTCTTTCTCTCTTTTTTTTTTGAATAGGAGTCCTCACTCTGTCACCCAGGCTGGAGTACGGTGGCATGATCAGGCTCGACCTCCTGGGCTCAGGTGATCCTTCTACCTCAGACTTCTGAGTAACTGGGACAACAGGCACAAGCCACCATACCAGCTAATTTTTTGTTGTTGTTGTTTTGTAGAGACAAGATCTTGCTATGTTGCTGAGGCTGGTCTTGAACTCCTGGGCTCAAACAGTCCTTCCACCTCAGCTTCCTAAAGTGCTGGGATTACAGACATGAGCTAACACACTCAACCTGGATTTTTCTTAATGCTTTTATAAATCTTGGTAAGGGGTCAACACTCCGTGTCCAAATTTTAACCTATTAGGTCCCTGCTGCTACATTCTTTTCTCCCAGAAAAACAGTGCTCTAAGATGTCAGGCCTAGTCATTCAAGAAAGAGGCCAGGATTATCTTTGTGCTTTTTGATTGTGGTGTCATTAAATCTCATTAAGTTGTGCAGGTCCTGAAATCCTGATACCATTGAGAGCTCCAGAATGTCAATCATGCGAGAGAGTGAGCTTCCTCCACACAAGATGGGGAGGACCTTAACAACATCAAAATGCTTTGGAAAAAAATACGATCTGAGAGGACCTTGAGCACTTTTATCTTCAAGACTTGCCCTAATGCCAAACACCAGAGAATTGGTCCCACATCGGTCCCTGCACCTGCCATAGCAAAGACGGTAGGAGCCAGGGCCTTGTTGGCCCAGCCCTGAGAGCAAAGAAGCCTTCCTGAGGGGCTCCAGTTTCTGTTTCTGTAGAGTTTTGAACCCAAGAGCTAGCAGATAGCCTTCCTAGAGTTCCTTCCTAGAATTCTTTCCTCTTGGAACTAGTTGAATGTGACTGAGGCCTGGCGCAGCCTGAAGCAAGATTTTCTCTCTCCCTCTGTGTCTTTGACCACTTGATGTTCTTCTAAGCCCACTTTTCCTGCAGGCATCGTGAACATGCTGAGTGAATGCTTCCATTAAGTGCACTCTAGGAAGTCCTCTGGGCTTTCAGAGCTGACTGGCTGCTGTACAAGCAGCTAATTCTGATGGTTGTGAAGTCGCTGTATTTCTAGATGGTTTAAAACTTGGAATGACAGTGTGTTCATGGCAGCACATTTTACATAATGCATGCTTGTTTAAAAGGTGCTTATAATCCCGTTTGTTTCCTGCCCAATTGTTGTCCTGCAATGCTTGTTTTCTTGGAATAATTGCTTTTTTTCTCTTAGTTTGGGAAGACTGCCACTGGAAAGGGACAGCTAGACTCTGAAAAAGTAGCCAGTTTCTTGTCTTAAATTACCCCTCAACTGTTTTTGGATTTACTGGGAAATTTACTTCAAATTCTGAATAATGTTTCTAGTGTGGTTAAGTGAAAATGCATTATATTCTTTTGGAGAAAAGAATAATCTATTCAGTTGTGGACTTAATGTTGAGATCTCCAATGAATGGCATTCTTGGCAATTGTAACATTGCCAAGAAGCTTTAACTTTACCTTTTAGGTCAGTGCTGCTTATTGGAATCATAATGAGATCTGCATATGTAATTTTAAATTTTTTGGTAGCTACATTAAAATTTTTACAGAGATAGTAAAATTAATTTTAGTATATATCTTATTAATGTGGTTGATTCAAAATATTATCATTTCAAAATGTAGCCATTATAAAAAATAGTGATGAGATATTTTGCATTCTCTATTTTACTCTAAGTCTTCAAAACCCAGTATGTATTTTGTACCTACAGCATAACTCAGTTTGAACTAAACAATATTTTAAATGCTCAACAACCTCCTGTGGCGAGAAGACACTGGAAGTATAGCCGCCGACGATGCTGATTAGTCCTCTTTTTACATAAGGGTAAATTAAGGCTTAGAGAAGTTAACTACCCCAAAGCAGAACTAACTTCCATTTTTCAGTGGATATTAGCTTATGTTAGTTTTAGGCTATTTTGCCCAACCCCTTTTCTGTAAGCACCTACAAATACTAGGTAAAATATATTTTTAAAAAATCTTGCAAGTATCAAAGAACTGTGAGGACATGCCAGGGAGAATCGAAGGGAAGATCACCTGGGGAGTTAGGGCATCAAGTGCTTCTGAGGATGTGTACTCAGCCAGGTAGACTGAATCATCCGTGTCTTCAGCAGCATCAACGCAGACATCAAAGCCCAGTGCCTGCCCTGGAGTCTGATGGGAGCTTCTTTCTCCAAAAAACTAAAACTTGGAATGGCTGTAACCTCAACATAAGCATCAACCAAAGTAACTGCTCTGTCCCCTATAGGCCCAGTGTGGTCAAGGAAGTTTGTATTGGCTTCAAGTCGAGTTGGAGATGATGAAAGTCCTGAAGAATGGTGCACACAAAGGGTACTTGCAGATTTTTGACACGTGTTCACATCACCCAGGTGTTCTGGAACACCTCCAACCATTACATTAGCTTGAAATTAACATGTGCCAAGATTGGGCATGTGACTGCTGTCAGGAACACGAAACTATAAAAATTAACCTAGGAAGTTTTTAAATAAATCCAAACCTGTAGAAATAAGAAACTACTGAATTTAAAAGCTCAATATGTATGTTTAACGTCAGCTTAAACACAACTGAAATGAATATTAGTGAACTGGAAGACATATCAGAAAGAGATATCTAGACTGCAGGAGAGATACAGGGATGAAAAAAATGAACAAGAGTGTGAGGAAAAGAGACAGTATTTGAGGAGGTAATGACTGAGAATTTTCTAGATGAAGGCGGGCTCGGTGGCTCAGCCTGTAATCCCGCGCCTTTGGGAGACTGAGGTGAGTGGATTGCTTGAGCCCGCGGGTTGAGACCCGCCTGGACAGCGAGACCTCATCTCTACAATAAATCAAAAAATCAGTCGGGTGTGGTAGCGCATGCCTGTAATTCCGGCTACTCGGAAGGCTGAGGCGGAAGGATCACCGGAGCCCAGCAGGTGAGGCTGCGGTGGCTGGGAGCGGCCACTGCACTCCAGTCTGGGCGACAGAGTGAGACTCCAACTCAAAAAAAAAAAAAGAATTTTCTAGATGAATGATACTAATTCAAAGATTCAAGAAGTCCAGTGAAACTCATGGGGGGAGAAGTCACACATAGACATATCATAAAGAAACTGCAGAACACCAAAATACAAAAGTAAATGTAAAGTGTAGCTGAAGAAAAGGACAGATCACCTTCCAACAGTGACAGACTAAAGCCTAACTTGTTTATTTGTTGTTGTTGCTGTTGTTGTTTTCAAATTTGGGTCTCACTCTGTCTCTCAGGCTGGAGTGCAGTGGCACAATCAAGGCTCATGACAGCTTCTACCTACTCGGCTCAGGTGATCCTTCTGTCTCAGCCTCCTGAGTAGCTGGGCTTTTACATCTGGCTAGTTTTTAAGTTTTTTTTAGCGATGAGGTCTTGCTATGATGTCTAGTCTTGTCTTGAACTTGTGATCTCAAGCAATCCTCCTGCTTTGGCCTCCCAGAATGCTGGGATTGCAGGTGTGAGCCCCTGTGCCCGGCCTAAAGTATAATTTCTTACCAGGAGCAGCAGAAGCCAGAAGACACTGCGGTCATATCTTTAATGTGTGCTGGAAGAAAAAGAAGTTCTAGTCTAGAACTCTACATACAGCATAAATAACTTCCAAGAGTAATAACAAAATAAATACATTTGAGTTTGGCACCTTCAGACCCTCACTAAAGAAAACGCTAAAGAAAAACTGTTGAGAAAAAAAAAAAGATCTCAAATAGATGATCTAGATACCAGAATAAAAGAAGAGGGAAAAAAGGTGGTATATGGATAAATGTAAATGACACCATATAAAACAATTATAAAGTTTTGTGGGGTTAAATTAAAAGGATAATATTAAAACATTAGGCCAGAGTAAAATAAAAGACACAAGGAAGGATGCCTTGAGTTGGGGTCTCGCTCTGTCGCCCAGGCTGGAGAGAAGTGGCATGATCACAATGATCACAGCTCACTGCAACCTTGACATCCTGGGCTCAGGGAATCCTTCTGCCTTAGCCTCCCGAGTAGCTGGGACAACAGGTGAATGCCACCATGTCTGGCTCTTTTTTTCATTTTTTTGTAGCAATGAGGTCTCGCTATGTTGTTCATAGTGGTCTTGAATTCTGGGCTCAAGTGATCCTTCTGCTTTGACTTCCTAAAGTGCTGGGATTTCAGGCAAGAGCCACTACAACCAGCCAGAGTGTTTACCTTCTAAACTAGTAGAGGGGAAAAATCATTATTGCAAAGAAAGTTGAGAAAGAAGAAATAAGAAATATTCACTGAAAATGAGGGACAAATAGAGTGCACAAAATACAACAATTCTTATAAACCCAAGAAAAACAGCGCCCCTACCTGTACACTCACCAGCTCTGGTCCTAACCGGAGACAGGGGAAGTACATCAAGAAGCGAAAGTACTATGGGTAGTAAATAGCTAAGTCATTCATCCAAGACTATCCATCCCCTAGAAAATAGCATAGTCAGGAATAAACCAGCTTGTCTGGGCTCCAGAGTCTTAGCTTGTCAAGGCAATAGTGACGTTCTTGCCATTTAATTTTGCCCACATATACTGCGACTCTTTTGTGTCCTGCTTATCCTTACTCAACAGTGGTGTAAAGGCAGTCTCCCAGCTCCTGCAATCTACAGCTGATGAAATCTTTGTTATGGGGATTTCAAACACCAATCTACAAAAGTCACACAGCTGTAATTTAACCTTGTGGCCTTAATCTAATTAGTCAATATCTCCAGGACTATGACAGGTGGGGGGGGAAATGTATATCCATCACTAATCTTGTCTGGCTCCAGTTGCACCCACATCTAGAGTCTCTAGGAGTGGAAAATCTACTCATATGTCTCTGAGATGTTTGTTGCCACTTGGCATCCTACATTCAGGGACGTGGGAGGTTAGCCTCCTTGGTCTGAGTCAGCATTCCTAGTGGCTTCTCTACAACTGAGTTTAAATTGCAATGGTGTAAATTTCCTGGTTTCATTCAGTTTCTAAGTACCCAGTGTTAACTGTTTGACATATTATTCCTAATTCGCAGTACAGCATAGTGGTTTAGAGTGTGGAATTTGGAGTCAGGCCAGGGCTGAGTCTGGAGGAGACGCTGATGGCTTTGTGATCTTGGTTAAGTCCTCCACACTTGGGTGTTCTTATGTGTGAAGTGAGCTGTAACTGCTTCATTAGATAGATAACATTTGTAAAACGTGTCACTGTATGTAGCCTATAATAAGCACTTAATAAGTGTCATTACATTTGGACCCAAACTGTTAGCCTTCTTCTTCATTGTATTCTTAAAAGATCAGAAAACCAATGTCCTGATGCTGAGGAGACTTGAATTTCCAAGGTTAGCAGCGAGTCTAACCAATCCCTCTTCTTGGGGAGTCTGCTCTGGGAACACTGTTCCTCTAGACATCTGGATATGCATATTTGCCAAGAACAAAGAACAAACCTTGACTATTGTTATAACCTTATCTACTGGATAAATACATCTAATTACAACCCCAGAGCCAAAGCACTGACATTTTCTAATGATGAATTCTATTCTGCTTGCATTTATTCTGGAGACAGATATTTCTGATCATGTGTACATTGTTCCTTTTCCCTTCACATCTGTTGGGACTTGACATATTGCCAGTCTTTCTTTACCCTCCACATGATTAAAGAGTGAGATTTGGGGTATTCAGAAGTGAAGGTGGAATAAGAACCTTTCTACTCCCTTGATCAGTGTCTTAAGGTCTAGGGATCTGAAAGCACTTCATTTTTGTTTTCTCCTGGATAAAGCTTCCCATTAGGTCTCTGTTGATTTGTCATAGATAATTCAAATCAGTTGAGAGGTGGATGAAGAGTCTATTAAGGCCTGAAACGTAAAACAATATCTTATATGACTTTGACTTTTTTTATGGGAGAAATATAAAAGGATTAAATCAAACTGCCTCTAAAAAAATCATTTATTTATTTGTTTATTTATTTAAGAGTTGGAGTCTCACTCAGTTGCCCAGAATGGAGTGCAGTGGCATGATAACGGTTTACCACAGCCTCAACCTCCCAGACTCAGGCAATCCTTCTAAGTAGTTGGGACTACAGGCACACTCCACCATGGCTGGCTAATTTTTTGAATTTTTCGTAGAGACGAAGTTTTGCCATGTTGCCTAGGCTGGTCTCGAACTCCTGGGCTCAAGCAACCCTCCCACCTCAGCCTCCCAACGTGCAGAGATTTCAAGTGTGAGCCACTATGCCCAGCCAATAAACTTTATTTTTTAAGACCCCTTAGGTTTAAAGAAAAATTGAGTAGAAAGTGCAGTCGGTTTCCATATATTCCCCGTACAAACACACACACACACACACACAGAAACACACATATGCATACACATTCACTATTTGCATTCATGTGGTACATTTCTTACAACTGATGACCCGATATTGAAACATTATTATTCACTAAAATTCATAGTGTATAATAGGGCTCACTCTTTATGTTGTATATTACACAGATTTTGACAGATGTGTGATACATGTATCCACCATGACAATAGCCTGCAGCAGGGATTCACTGCTCTAAAAATCCCATGCCCCCCTTTTCATCTCTCCCTTCACCCAGCCCCTGGCTCTTCTCAAATACATGGCACCTTTAAGACACAGCTTGCCTAAATGGCATTGGCTTGATAAGGTCACACTGATTTTCTTTTCCTATTTTGTTTTAATTCCTGTGTTTCACAGACTCTAAGATGTCGTTGATTGTGAGATGCATGTTTATTATGCATCTCTAAGGAAGGAAAAGCAAAGCCCCAATTAAACTGAGCGACACCACCCACAGTAAGACACATCCTGATTTCAGCATGTTAAAATGTGAACAAGTAAGCATCTCAGAACTGATAACAGAGAGCTAGAACCTGCACGAAGCACAGTGCTTTATTGAAAACAAAAACAAATACGTAAAACAGCAGCACTGAAGATTGGCATTTGGTCCTTTTTTGGGTGGAGGTGAGAGGGGTTAGTAGGGTAGAGGGGGAGGAGACAGTAGATGGAGATAGGTGGGGAGGAAGTGGTGGATAGACAGGGGTGACCTGAGGGGTGGTGGCCAGTGGGGGGAGGTGTCCAGTTGGAGGAGGTAGCCAGGGTGGGAGAGGTGGCCAGGTAGAGGAGGTGATCAGGTGGGGGAAGTGGCCGGGTGGGGGAGGTGGCCAGGTGGGAGAGATGTCCAGGTGAGGAGGGAGTGAGGAGGGATTGAGAAGCTCATGGAGGAAACCCCAGATGGCTGGGGTCCACCGTGTGCAGGTGCACAGCCCAGAGAGAAGCCTGCTCTCCTGGTGACCTGGGGCAAGTTGCTAACCCCTTCTGAGCCTGGGTTTCTTCATCTGTTTATGGAAGAGTACTAGTCCTGACAGGTAGCTGGCACTAAACACGTGAACTCTGTGTGTGACAATCTTGACTTGCTGCCTGGCTACGGTGTGTGTGCAATCAATGTGGGTTCTCTTTGCCTCTCCTCCCCGCGTTTCTCCCCCACCCCCGCCCCCTTATCCCATCAGGGCTGTTTCTCTGGAGCCCACCGTCACCAGTACCTGAGTTGTGTGGCCTCGGCACACTCTCATGAAGCTTCACCACTGAATGCTGAGGACCCAGGATGGTCCGCAGATGGAGAAGCTTCCGAATCCCCAGGGCCATGAGGCAGTTAGGGCTTAGCAGCCCTGTCCTGTGCCTACCTGTCATGATGTGCCCACTTGTCCTGTGCCCACCCACAGGCATCACAGTTGCATTGGGCAAAGCTCAGAGGAACTCTGGTAAAATTCTTTCTCAGGGACCTTCCTAAGATGGGATAACTTTGAAGCACAGGTTTATTCTGCACACATTGTTGTGATTTTAAGAAACACGTGTTCTGCAAACGCACAAGGCTGACAGAGCAAGAGGACTGAGCCCTCAGCTATCTGGTGTTCCAGGGTGGCCACAGTCAGTACAGGAAATCTGCTCCCTAAAATCGGCGTAACCTTGGAAAAGCCACCTTTCTCCCATGTGTCATTTGTAAAATAGTACCGTGAAGCCCCCTCGCCAGGTTCTCTTGGGTTATGCCAGATGGTATTTGTGGACACCCTATTCACCTGGCACTGGCAGTCCAGCCCTGAGGTGCTGTTGTTTTGGTCATCCTCAACCTGCCTTCCTGGAGCCACATCAGCGCTTATTGCCATGGCTACTGCTGGGTTGAAAAGGACACGAGTCATCAGATTTAACAAATAAATGTTCAGTACACCTAGCTGAATTTGAATTTCAGGTGAACAGCAAATAATTTTGTAGTATATGTCCCAAATATTGCACAGCTCATAATTTAATATGTCTTCCATTTAGTATTGCATGGGGCATACTTAGCTAAGGAATAATTTATTGTTTATCTGAAATTCAAATAACTAAATACCTTATGTGTTATCCAATGAAAAACATATCAGATAATGTTAAAATTATCTGATTGAATGTGAAAATTTAATAGGGATAGACTATTACCTTGTTGAAAATGCTAGTAAGAAGTTTCACTTAAAACTACCAATGTGCACTGCACTCCAGCCTGGGCGACAGAGTGAGACTCCAACTCAAAAACAAAAAACAACTACCAATGTGAGGTAGGATCTCAGAATTACCTAGTGACTTCATTGCAAGATAGAAAAATAGACAATTTATACATTATCCTCAATAATTAAAGGTTGCTTTACTAAACTGGTTGGTCCTATATTAGTTTGAGATGAAGCAGTATCTTGTAAAGAAAATGCTATTAAAAAATAATTTCAGGATATTTTCTCCTTTACATTTCTACCTGTAAAATTCTTTTGGTAATTGTGTATATTTTAGCATCTTAATTTTTTATCCTTTTCAAAATTACAATATAAATATAGCACTTTAACATATATTTATATGTATTAAAATTGCATTTTAATATATACATATTTCTCTGCTCTGTGAGTAATGGACTTGAATTATGAAAATAAGCCTAATTATATTTCAATAAGTGGATGGTGAGAGGAGATGTTAGATGAAAACTTAGAGCAGGTATTTATCTTATGTAGATTTTACAATTTGCTTTAAATATTCCTAAACAAATTAGTAATTTCTTAATGTTGTTCTTTTTTTTTAGTTGGAGTCTCACTGGAGTGCAGTGTTAATGATCATGATGACCACAGCTCATGGCAGCCTCAACCTCCTGGACTCAGGCAATCCTTCCACCTCAGAGTCCTGAGTAGCTGGGGCTACAGGCATGCACCACCATACTTAGCTAATTTTTTTAAATTTTTTTGTAGACATTGGGTTCTGCTAGGTTGCTTAGGCTAGTAATTTTGCTTTTAAAAAATGTAAATGAACTTCAGAATCGTACCATCCGTAACTGATGGTTTTCATGATTTGGATCATGGTGAATTTTCTCTGAGCTAAATTACTCCTGCCATCATCCAGGCTGTTGATCTTTTTTTTATTTTTTTGAGTCAGAGTCTTACTCTGTCACCCAGGCTAGAGTGCAATGGAACGCTCACAGCCACTGTAGCCTTGACCTGCTGGGCTCAGGCGATCCTTCCACCTCAGCCTTCCAAGTAGCTAGAACTACAGGTGTGTGCTACCATGCCCATCTGATTTTTTGACTTATTCTAGAGTAGAGGTCTCACCAAGTTGCCCAGTCTGATCTTGAATCCCAGAGCTCAGGCAATCCTCTCACCTTGGTCTCCTAAAGTGTGGGCATTACAGGCTTGAGCCACTGCGCTTGACCCAGCCTGTTGAATTCCAAGTACTTGTTGGGACCCACAGTGCGCTGGGAGCACAAACGAGATAGAGTTGCTCCCCTAAGAACTGTGTGCCCCACCAGAGAAGAAAAACAGAACAAAATAAAACATGCCTGTAACTAGCACGTGAGAAAGAAAATAAGTGCAGAAGGTCCAGAGATCAGGGAGGAAAAAGCTGGCCACCTCATGCCACTCACAGTTCTTTTGCAAACATAGTCTTCCTCGATGTTCATAGCAATCCTGTGAGTAACCAGATAAAGCCAAAAGCCAGCAAGGTTAAGTATTATGCTAAGCCGGGCTCGGTGGCTCAGCCTGTAATCCCGCGCCTTTGGGAGGCTGAGGTGAGTGGATTGCCTGAGCCCGCGGGTTCGAGACCTGCCTGGGCAACTTAGCGAGACTTCATCTCTACAATAAATCAAAAATGAGCCGGGCGTGGTAGCGTGCGCCTGTAGTTCCAGCTACTCGGAAGGCTGAGGCGGAAGGATCGCCGGAGCCCAGCAGGTCGAGGCTGCGGTGGCCGGGAGCGGCCACTGCACTCCAGTCTGGGCGACAGAGTGAGACTCCGACTCAAAAAAAAAAAAGAAAAGTATTATGCCAATGTTATTATTAATTAAGAGATGGGAAATCAAATTCAGGTCTGACTTCAAAGTGCAACGTGGTTTCCCTCCTGGGGGATTTAGCAGAGCTGAAGAGAGAGCAGTTACTTCTGAAGGAGATGAGGCTGTGGGGCAGTGGTACAATCTTATTTGAACTGAAACTTGGAAGGCAGAAAAGCGCTGGTCATCCTATAGAAAGGAAGCGCCTTTCAGGCCAAAAGCCCAAAGTCCGGGGTAGGTACCGAGAAGTCCAGGCAGTTCCAGGAGCAGCATGTGGTTCCACTGGACTTGAGATCAGGACAGAAGGAGGAAAGAAGGGCTCAGCAGCCGGGGCTGACTGGGAGCCAGAACTTCCTTGGCCCTGTTGACAGTGCCTTGTGAGGGTGTTCCCCAGGATTAAGGTAGAGGCCAGGGACAAGGCTGGGGTGAGGAGTGGGTGACTTTGAGGAGAGACCAGATGGTAGGTCATCAAGGGACAACGAAGGCAACAATGAAAACAGAAAAGAGGATGGTGGCAGTGGGCACGGAAGGGGAAGGGTGGCCATGACCGGATGACAGGCAGTGGACAGCCGGGAGCCGTGGTGATGTGTGCAGAGGTCAGTGAGCTGCCCTAAGTTGACATTCTTGGAAACTTAACGTGCCTGCATGCAGAGGCGCTCTGGGAGACAGCAGGCAGGTAGCAGAGTTTTCCATTATCTGGTGCCTCAGAAGTCACCACATTCCGGAGTCTGGTCCTCAGTGTTTTAGGCTAAGAAATGTGATTTATTCTCATTTTAATCAGGCTCTGGTGGGCTCATATTAAGCATGAGTGTCTTCCCATCAGATGTCAGGAGACTGAAGCATGAGGGATTGGAGCTGCCCAAAGCCACTCGAAGAAGAAGGGAGCCTCAGGGGTTCAGCTCTAAGTGGCCTAGACCAGGCATGGAACTTTCTTTGGGGATGGTGTGGATGCTGGAAGATTTTGAGAATGTCTCCTTACTCTGTGCAGTGGACAGAAATGTGAATATGCTCACCCCTTGGGAATGTGAGACCTTTCAATCGCTTCAAATACAGTGGCGTTGGAATGGAAAGTAGTTTCAAATTGCATTTTAATCTCCATCTCGTTCAGAAATTATAAAAAAGGAAATATGTGCACAGCTCTGATTAATATTCCATATGTGAATATTTTCACATGATTTTCATCTTTATCTGTCTCCCTGCCCCTCCTAGAGACAGGGTAGTGAGGCCCAGGTTGGGACTGAGAGGTTTCGGGTGAAGCCTCTGCCCTGATGGGCTGCTTCCTGGGCTGATTGTCCGTGGAAGAGGCAACTTGTTTCTTTCCACTTTTTTATTATGGAAAATTTAAATCTGGAAAAGAATACAGAGAGCAGCATAAAGATCCCCCATAGTCACAGCATCTGGACTTAACTTTAAATATTTCATCGTATTGGCAGTTGCTGAATTATTCATTGATTGATAACAATTTATAAAGTGAATTCCTGACATAGTATATCATGAAATATTACCGCAAATTATCACAAGATATGTTTTGTAAAGAATAAGAACATCTTAAAAACATAACCATGGTATCATTATCACAACTATTGAAATTCACAGTTTTCTTAATATTGTGTAATTCCATGCATATTCAGATTTCTCCAGTTGTTTCCAAACTAGGTTTTTTTTTTTTTGAGTTGGAGTTTCACTCTGTTGCCCAGTCTGAAGTGCAGTGGCAAGCTCACGGCCACTGCAGCCTCAATTGTAGGGCTCAGGCGATCCTTCCACCTCAGCCTTCCAAATAGTTGGAAATACAGGCGCGCGCTACCATGCCTGGCTAATTTTTTTATTTATTGCAGTGTTGAGGTCTTGCCAAGTTGCCCAGGCTGATTTCAAACCCCTGAGCTCAAGCAGTCCTCTCATCTCAGTCTCCCATAGTGCTGGGATTATAGGCTTGAGCCACCATGCTCAGCTTTCTTCTTTTTTTAAAATTTGAAATGTTTAAATCAGGATTTAAATAGGTCCATACTTCACAGTGAATTGCTAGGTCTTTGAAGTCTCTCTTAATTTAGAACAGACCCTCCCTTTTGTTTAATTGTCGTGGATTTGTGGAAAGCCCAGCACTGTGCAATAGAACACCCCTCATTCTGGATGTGTGAGTGCTCACCTGGGGTGTTTAACCTGCTCCTACTCTCTGACTTGTCTGCAAACTAGAAGTTAGAAATAAACGTGCTGTACATTCCAGGGACTCTGGGGCAGTGGTCCTGCCTCCCAGTGGGGCATATGAACACCAAAGGGAGGCTATGTTCAGGGAACCAACTCTGAGGGCTGCTGGTGCTTTCTAATACCCAATTCTTGTTGCTTCTAAGCCCAGGTTAGTCAGATTTCCAGTCCTGCCAGGTGCCCAGATAGGTTGGAACCCTGGCAAGTAAACTCTCACTGGTGCCTGACTGGGACATGTGGTGAGGATGCTTGCTGCTGGGAGTGGCACAGAAACAAAGGAGGGTAGCAGAGTTCAGGAGGAAGTGGGAACAGAGTGACCAGAGGATGGGGGGTTCGGCAATTTGACTAATGACCTCCAGGTGTCGTGCGTGTGTAAAGACATACTCCTGCCTGTCTCTTCTCAGCCTCTGAGTGACGCGAGGGGAGGGACCTGTCCCCCTTTCACTGTTGCTGGGAGAAATGATATCACATTCATGCACTAGAAACTTCATAGTATTTTGAAGGCTTTGAGCATATGTTTTTTGCATTTTGGAGGCTTTTGAGAATAAGAGGTTTAATTCGTGACCTAAATTATTATCAGTTAAAAGTTAAATTATAAAAGGTTATTGTAGACCAGATACAATTATATATACTTATTAGATAACATGTAATTACCTATGTGACTATATAATTAGTAAAATTAGATAGGTGAATGACCAAAATGCCACTTGCTAGTGTCATATGGTTTCCACATCCTCAGATGGATGAGGTTCTGGCTGTTGGCTGTGTGTTTGAACAATAAGCTCTGAACTCCTGGGCTTCCATCAACAGTCTTTGGATTCTGGGGTCTTCTCTGCAACATTTCTGCCAGCATGGGCCACTGAGAAGAGATGGGACAGTTTCCCTATGGATCACAAAGTAGGCAGGAGGCTTGGGGAGCAGTGAGGAGTGGGAGCCCGGGACCTTCTGTCTGCCTGCGCTAAGAGAAGAGCTTGTCTGAAGGCTTGAAGTATTGGCGGGGTCTTCGGGGAGGATACGGACCCAGGGGTTCCTTAGCAGAGTGGAGTCAGGTCTTGCAGCTGCCTAAAGCAGGCTGAGAACAAAGGAGGTTTTGGGGGGTGACAGACGCAGGGGCTGTCTAGACTCAGATGGGATATTGTTCTCATTTCTTTCTCCTCTGTCTTTCTGTTTCTTAATTATTTCTTTTGGTGTCATTGCTACTGTATTATTGTTATTATTGTAAGTCAGCACAGTTGACCCTTGAACAGCACACGGGTTAGAGGCACTGAGCCCCATGCGGTTGAAAATCCACATGTAACTTTTAACTTGCCCCAAACTAACTACGAATAGCCTGCTCTTGACTGGAAACCTTATCAATAACATGAACAGCCGATCAGCATGTATTTTGCATATGATATATGTACGATACATATATTCTTACAGTAAAGATAGAGAAGAGAAAATGCTATTAAAAATCACAAGGAAGACAAAGTAGACATATTCGTAAGTGGATCGCCATAAAGGTCATCATCCTCATTGTCTTCAAGTCGAGAAGGTTGAGGAGGAGGAGAGAGAGGAATAAGAGGAGGAAGAGGAGATCGAGGAGAAGATCTCCAGGTGGGGTTAGCAGTTGAGGAGGAGGAGAAAGAGGAGGAGGAGTTGGTCTTGCTGGCTCAGGGCTGGCAGAGATGGAAAAAAATCCACACATGATTGGATCCGTGCAGTTCAAATCTGTGTTGCTGGAGGGTCAACTGTCGTCATGTTGAGAAGGAAAAGCGCTGGCCACGTGCCAAGATGTGTTGAGTGCTTTAAGTTCTCAGCATATGTAACTCTTCATACCAGACCTTGGGCTTGGGCATTTTTATCTTTACATCACAGATAAGATCACCCCAGTCTACCAAAGTCACAGCATGTCCTTCCACTCTGATCTTCCTTTCAGCCCTACCTCACCCTATTAAATTCTCCTTCTCCTCGCCCCTTTATCTAATTGTAGCTTTCAGTATCTTGAGCAAACTTAGAGAGTTGCCCTGGGCTCTGGTGTCTGGGTTTAGCCCCCAGCTGTGGGTGTGGGGCTGCGGCCTTTCTTCTCTGTGTCTGTGTCTGCAAAATGGGGACGTGGTTGTGGCTCTCAGAGGATGTCATGAACGAACTGTGTCAGTTACCATCGTTTTCCTCCTCCATCTTTACAAGTAGGAAGAGGTGCCCCTCGTCCTCCCCTCAGCCTGCCTTTTGTCTCTGCTCCTAAGATGAACAGCACTATAGCAAACATCACAAAACCAAGTCCATACTTTGGGCCATGTGTCTTTACGGCCACCTGGGTTCTGTCCTTTGATCAGCCCCTGGAATAGCAGCAATGGTTTGGGATTTTGCAGGGAAGGTCACTCACTGTGCTGGGCACCCCACCCGGTCATCACCTCAAGTAACTGGGCATCACTCCATAAGGTCTCCAGGTGGAGCTGGCAGAACAGGCAGTGAGCAGCAGCTGGCCGCAGCCAGGTGTGGCCGGAAGAACAGATTCCAAGCACAGCCACTGGAGAGACTCGGGGAGGAGCCAGGGTCAAAAGAAAGTCGGCGAAGTTTGGCAAACTGCAATTTCTAAAACTTGACAAAGGTTTCAAGAATTGCTGTATTTTATTGAAGAAGCCCTGGCCTCGTCCCTGTGTGGGATAACCTTCCCCCGTCTCTTGTGTACCATGAACCTGCTCCCCCCGTCTGCTTTGACAAATGCTGACTTTTCTGTTTTGATTTATTCTGAATGGGGATACAGTGGCTTGGGGTCAGGGGTCCTAGTCATGAGCGGATGTTCAGGAGGCCTGAGACAGAGTGACAAGGTGGCAGAGGACAGAGGTGATTAAAATGTGAATTCTGAAGCCACTCATGTCATGCACATCATTCCCAATCGATCTGTGAGGATGAGGCAGCTGAGAGGCTGGGGGACCCATGTGGGGACCGTGGCTGGGGCTCTGGTCTGGGCACCACATCATCTCGGCCGCTGCAGATACCAGGAAGAGCGTGTGGGATCCCTGGCCCCTAAGCCAGTGCTGCTGGAATGGAAGGATTTCAGGCAACAGAATTTGGAGGATTCTTGCTTGAGGGAAGAGAAGGAAGAGGAGGAGAGGGAGGGTGATTCCCCCAGGTTTCTTCTGGGGTCAGGGAACAAGGTTCTTTCATTGCTACCAATGGAATCTCTCATCTGAGCAACAGCATAGGATGTGTCCGAAGAACATTGAGTGACTCACACAAAGTGCCCACCCAGCAGCCCATGGAAAGAGCCGGGTGGTCCCAGGGATCTGAGAAGGCTGAATGATGATGGCTCCTTGCTGTGTGACTCACCTGTCACCTGCCACCATTCTGCTCACAACTTTTTTCCCCAGGAGAGAGGCCAACTGACCAGGACAGAGTCACACATGTAACAGAGTCCAGGGCTCAGTTCCTGGGCTGAAGAAGGACTGTCCATATCAAAGGGGACCCCAGGGCTGTTGGGGCATCATTCACAAAAGTCAAGACTACAGATGGATCAGGGAAGACACACATGGGTCAGCGAAACGCTCTAGTGAGTTGGGGCACTCTGTGGGGACGGCACTGAGGTATCCGCAGAAGCTTCTCCACAACTCAGAGTTTTCTCTTATTTTCCTCTTTGCCTTTTCTGTTTCATGGACATGAGGACCCCCAGGGCTCCCCTGGATAACTCAGCCACAGGGTGGCAATTGCCTGCCTTTGGCTCACTAAGCAGGCACAGCGTACAGGAGGGCCAGACTCAGAAGCCAGAGTGTGAAGATCAGCGGGTCTGCATCTAGATGTTTTCTTTACCTGGAGGAACCTGACCTTCCCCAGTGGCCTTCCTGGACAGAGTTTGTGCGATTTTCTCCAATGTGCATACTCCCTGGGATGCCCTCTCCACACTGAGTGGTGATTCCTACAGTCTCAGCGCCATGGCCTGGATGGGGTAGCCTCTGTGTCGGGCAGTGTCCTGAGCAGATGTGTCCCCAGGTGGGCCGTGCACTCACTCATCCCAAAGGACAAGGCCTAGAAGTCTCCAGAACCCTGGAACCTCTCCTGGCCCAGTTTCCTTCCTCCCCACGTTTCTCCCACTGAGTCCTTCTTGTAGTTTCTAGGTCCTTCTCCAGGAGGGTCATAAGCAATCCTTCCTTCTTTCTCCTTCTCCTGCTGCCATTTTGAGTTGATGCATGGTTTTAATTCCCAGGTTTTTTATCTTTCAATTAACTACCCAATGGCTTTGATTCTTGTCAGATAAAAGCCTTGGTTGCTTATTCTGATAGATGAATGTGTGTTAGTTTGGATACACAAATACCTCGGGCGTGCCATGGTCTGAATGTGTCCCCCAAAGTTACTGTGTTGGAAACTTAATCCCCAGTGCAGCAGTGTTGAGAAGTGGGGCCTTTAAGAGGCAGTGAGGTTATAAGGGCTCTGCCCTCATTAAAGGACAAATGCCATTATTGCAGGAATGGGTCTGTTATAGAGGGAGTGGGTTTCTGATGAAAGGATGGGTTTGGCCTCTTTCCCTTTGCTCTCTCTCTCATTCTCTGTCTCTCTCTCTCTGTCAACTTCTGGGTTGTTTGAATCCTTTCATAATGTGACTATATAAATGTATTTCTTGTGACTAAAAAAGGTGAAGCCCTTTGGTAAAAAGAAAAAGAAAGGGAAAAATACTCTTCTCCCCAGCGACATTGGGAGTTCAGTTGTGTAGTGAAGAGCCTGTTGATATCAGCGAGCAATGAGGTCTTCCCCACCCGGCCCCAGCCACTGTCACTTCTTGCTGTTCTGCTGCAGTCACCTCCTTGCTGGCTTCCTTATTCCAATCAACTCCCACTTCAGTCAGTGATCTTTCATAATGCAAATTGTGTTTTGGTGTGTGTCTACTTAAAAAAAGCTCCAGCGAGCTTTTCATTGCCTTTAGAATGAAATAATAAATCACAGCTCTTTATTCTGGTAGTCCAGAAGTCTCTGCAATACTCTCTCTGTGGGTTTCTCTCTGTCTCTGTCTTTCTCTGTCTTGCCCACAACCCGCCCCTCATCCCCTTCAGTGGTCACAGAGTCTAGAGTGTGATTAAATTATTATGCATAGAATCGTAATCCAAAGCTTACCATTTATTGATTACCTGCTATGCACATCATCATGCTAGATGGCTTGAATAGGTAATCTTGTTTGATGCCCACAGAATCTCTATAAGTAGGTATAATGCTGATTTTACAAAGAAGGAGGCATGGAGCAACATGCTAGAAGTCTCATGACCAGTAAGTGGCACTGCCAGGATTTGAGCCTCGATGCATCTGATTTCCACATCCACTGACAGGATACTCAGTAGCCATCTGGTTAGCAGACTTTACTCCTTTCCCTTGTCACACTGTGTTGTGGGTGTTAGTGTCTTCCCCCACCCCGGGCAAGCAGGTTCTTGGAAGGTAGGGATCTCATCTGTATGTTTGGTGTTTGTTTCCTGTACCTCACAGAGTGTGTGCACACACAAGAGAATCTCACAGTGTTTGTTGAGAGCATTCGTGTGCTGGGCGCTCAGTGGGTTCTGAGCCTAGGTGGGATCAGGGTGACCCAAACAATACAGTCCTATCTCATGGCACCGGTGCTCTTGAGCAGGGAGATGACTTCATGCTGTAATCACAAGCTGTGACCGGGCTGGGGAGGGTGCTGGGAACGTGTGAATCAAGGCGGGGGTGGTGGTGGTGGCTAGAATTGGCCTTGGGCAGGAGGAGTTGGCACAGAGAGGCATGAGTCGTGTGAGTCGCCTGGAACCATTCAGCTCTGTCTCACCGACTCACTGTGGAGTCGTGTCTAGTGGGGGTGCTCCTTGCCCAGTGATGGGATAGCTTGGTCTGCTTAGAAGAAATCAGTGCAGCGCTAGAAACATCTTTCTGTCCACTGATAACAAACTGTCCCTCTGTCCCTTTATCCCTTCCTTGTGCCTTAACCCCATCTCCAGACACTTCACTTGTTTTTTGACTTGTGCATCTAGCTCCAGCAACATCATGCCTGGAGGGACAATTGAAAGGAAGGATGGTGGGTGAGGCTGGAGTTTTCTCTACTCCTAGAAGACCTTTTTTTGAGTTGGAGTCTCACTCTGTCGCCCAGACTGGAGTGCAGTGGCCGCTCCTGGCCACCGCAGCCTCGACCTGCTGGACTCCGGTGATCCTTCCGCCTCAGCTTTCCAGACATTTTTTATTTTGTTCACTTCTGGGGAAGGAAGGGAGGTGGTTTTGTTTCTTTTCAATGATGCTGATTCTCTCCATTTGCTGGGGACTCACACGACTTGACACTGAGCACCTATTGCATTATGTACATTAATTAAAGGAATTCCTTTAATTCTTTCAAAACCCTAAGAGACAACCCCATTCCAAAGATTAGGACACTCTGGCGCCATGAAGTTAATTTGTCCAAGATCCCACAGTGCTCACTGCTTAGAAATTAGACAGTGGTGCCTTCTAGAGGGTTCTAGTGCTCCACATTAAGCCTCCAGCCTCCAACCTCGAGGGGAAAGGTTTCCAAGGGTAGCCACTCAAGCTTTTAAGACTCCAGGCTTGGCTAGAGTCAGGTTAGATACCGCTGCCCTAATGTGCATGTGAGATAGGGGTGGGGAGGGCAGGAACCCTCTGCTACATGTGTACCCTGCTAACCAGTGATAAAGACACGACCTTTGCTGAGGACTCAGTCACCTACTTTCCTGCCAAGCACCATCAACTTAAAAAATTCATTTTGGGCCAGACACAGTGACTCATGCCTGTAATCCCAGCACTTTCAGTGGCCGAGGTGGGAAAATCACTTGAACCCAGGAGTTCGAAACCAGACTGGGCAACATAGCAAGAACAAGTCTTTCCAAAAATAAAAAAATCACAACATTAGCCAGGCGTGGTGGCACGTGCCTGTAGTCCCATCTACTTGGGATGCTAAGGCGGAAGGATCGCCTGAGCCCAGGAGGTTAAGCTGCAGTGAACCAACAGAGTGAGACCCCAACTCAAAAAAAAAAAATTCATTTCAGAGTGCCATAGGATCACCAATTCAACTATTTTGCTGGACAATTTCTACCATGTAGGCTTCTCCTGAACCTATCAGATTGGAATTTGATCACCTGAATTAGAGGCATAACTGAAAAATAAATTCAAAGTGGTCATTATTGCCTGAAAAAAGAATTTTTATATTCTCACAAGCTCCTGCAAAGAATATTTCAACAATTTTATTTAGGCCTGAGGTACAATGACTCTAATTTCCCCTTGCCCTTCCAGGGCTGGTATTTCTGCTTCCTGTACTGCAGGGCGCCATTATTCCCAGATCCCTCAAGTGCCTTACATGGGAGAGAAGTGTTGGGTGTTTAAAGTTCTTTGATGGAGTTTGTAAGTATCCCAATTAGACATCTTCCAGGATTTTTTTTTTTTTTTTGAGTTGGAGTCTCACTCTTGTCACCCAGGCTAGAGTGCAGTGGCATGCTCATGGTCACTGCAGCCTCAACCTGCTGGGCTTAGGCGATCCTTCCGTCTCAGCCTTCCAAGTAGCTGGAACTACAGACGCACACCACCATACCTGGCTAGTTTTTTGTGATTTATTGTAGAGATGAAGTCTCACTAAGTTGCCCAGGCTGGTCTCGAACTCCCGGGCTCAGGCAATCCTCACCTCAGCCTCCCAAAGTGCTGGGATTACAGGCTGAGCCACTGCGCCAGGCCTATCTTCCAGGATATTAAGAATTCTATACATCACCTCACGTTGCCTTCCAGAGCTCTGTAAACACAAGGGCACAGATCCTTGATGGATTCAGGCTTGATTTATTTTTCCCCAAGGTGTTTAATCAAGGAGCATAAGTCATCAGCCTCCTCGAAGCATCCTCTTCTCCTTCCCTGGAGAATGTTGTGGCGTTTTTCTCATTTTTGCCTGTGCTTCTAAGCCTTTCAACGACGGGGGTCTGTGCTGAAACATCTAGAACTTGACCCCTAGAAAGTATTTTCTTCCCTGGCTGGGAGGGCAGCAGCCTGCTCCCAGCCAGGCCCAGAGCACAGGGGGATGTGTGAAATAAATGTCTGTTGTTGTGGTTTGTTTCAGAGCTGGTGATGCTGCTGGAGTGGTGGTCAGGCACAGAGTGTACCATCTTCACGGACCCGCAGGCCTACACCAAATATGGGAAGGAAAATGCCATTGTGGTTCTGAACCACAAGTTTGAAATTGACTTCCTCTGTGGCTGGAGCCTGGCTGAACGCTTCGGGCTCTTAGGGGTAAGTCGGACATGCATTCACCCCTCTACCCCATCGTTCTCCGGTTCAACAGCATCCCTTGCCTTTGTGCTCTCAGTCATTCAGAATTTGTGGAAGAAATATTGCTAACAAACTGCTTTTCATTCTTGTTTGCAATCAGGTGTAACATATTTTTAAGGGCAATAACACAGGGTATGCAGCGATTATGACGTGCCAGACAGTTTCTGAACAGTTAGTATATCTAACCCTTAAAGAAACACTTAGGAGTAGATGGTATACACCACCCCCTGCCTTTTTTTTTTTTGAGTTGGAGTCTCACTTTGTTGCCCAGGCTGGAGTGCAGTGGCATATTCATGGCCACTGCAGTCTCAACCTGCTGAGCTCAGGTGATCCTTCTGTTTCATCCTTCCAAGTAGTTGAAACCACAGGTGCATGCTACCACTCTGGAGAATTTTTTTGATTTATTGTAGAGGTAAGGTCTTGCCATGTTGCTCAGGCTGGTCTTGAGCCTCTGGGCTCAGGAAATCCCTTCGTCTCGGCCTCCCAAAATGCTGGGATGACAGATGTGAGACACCGCCTGGCGTACCCTTCCTTTTTTAATAAACTAAGTTATGGAGTTTAAATATTCTGCTCAGGGTCACATAGCTATAAAATGGTTGGAACTTGACTTCGTCTAGTTTGACTCCAGGTCATGCTCTTAAATTCTATGCTCTATAGCCTCTGAATTTTGAGCATTGTAGACTTAAGAAAGTTGAGTCCTGAAGAGAGAGAGTCTGAACTGCAGAATTCAGGATTATCACAAAATTATTTTTTCCAACTAGTTTGACTTTTTCTTACAGAAACACTTAGAAGTAGATGATATACTACCACCATCTCCCCCCTTTTTTTTGAGTTGGAGTCTCACTCTGTCACCTAGGCTGGAGTGCAGTGGCATGCTCACACCACCATAACCTCAACCTGCTGGGCTCAGGTGATACTTCTGCCTTAACCTTCCAAGTAGCTGAAACCACAGGTATGCGCCACCATGCCTGGCTAACTATGACTTGCATGCCTTTGGGGCTGGGTCTCTGCTGTTGACTTTTGTCGTCTTTAACCTGTGGAGCTGTGTTGCGGTTGAGCCTGTATCACATAACTGACTTGAAGTCACCAAGAGCACTCAGGTGTTCAAGTAGGAATCACAGTGTGTATTGGTCTGGGACCGAGAAAACTCCGACTATTTGCACCAGAAAATTAGAGATCAGGTTTTGCACCTGGAAACAATGGCTTTCGGGGAGACAAGGGGGCTGCTCACAGCACGCTGCCTGTCATAGCCCACGAAGACAAAATTATGGAGGTTAGAATATACAAGATTGGAGACGGGGACTATGAGACTGTGGCGGACAGATGGGACTAGACAATTCAGTGAGTTTGATTCCTCGAGGCAGGTGAAGACAGGCTCCTGCTAGCAGTTCTCCTTTGGTTTTCCTATTTACAGGAAGTTCCCAACATACGAACAAGTTCTGTTCCAAGAGTGTATTTGTAATTCCAATTCATTAAGTCCAACAGAAGTTAGCCTAGGTACCCAACTAACATAATTGGCTATATAGTACTGTATATATTGAACAGGCTATATGACACCTGGTGGAGAGAAATAATACATTAAAAAAAGCAAATGTGCTTCTTTCAAGTTTGCAACTTGAAGGTTTGCATGTAGGGGACTTACTGTATTCTCCCAGTGTTAAGTTGCTCTCTCTCTCTCTCTCTCTCTCTCTCTCTCTGTGTGTGTGTGTGTGTGTGTGTGTGTGTAACTCTAGCATCTTCCTTTCTCTGATTTAGAGGCCTTGGACAGAGATCTCAGTTAGTTTTATGGTTTTATTCTTTCTAAGGTGAGATCATCCCCTAGAATATCTAGTCCTAACCCTTTCATGGATGCCAGTGATGGATGACATGGTCCATCTTCTGTGCTAGAGGAAGGGTCTCACTGCCTATGAGTCTCACTGTGGGGGCACCAGGCTTACTAACTGACACCTAGACTTTCTGGCATGCCCATGCCTCTTGGAACTCAGTAGTTTGGAGGCACACAGACATCCAGAGCCAGCATTGAAGGAGCAGGAATACATGAGTGACAAAGGTGAACCCGCTGTGTGCGGAGGAGAAGCAATTCATGGGGAGGAAGGACCCAGGTCCAGAGTCAAAGAGAGACTTTTGGGGAGCAGGGACTGAGTCTCAGCCTCACATAGGATTTTGCTCCCAAAGCCTTTGGAATCTGGAATCTGTGAGAATGGACCACTCTGAGCACAGGGCAAGGGTACTGAGGATGGCAAGTCAAATCAACGGAGTGTACATCCTGCCTGCAGCGTAGGCTGGCTCATCTCCAGCTTTGATTTCTTTTGAGTTGGAGTCTCACTTTTGTTTCCCAGTCTGGAGTGCAGTGACATGCTGACGGCCACTGCAGCCTTGACCTGCCATGCTCAGGCCATCCTTCTGCCTCAGCCTTCCAAGTAACTGGAACCCCAGGCATGTGCCACCATGACTGACTAATTTTTTGATTTATTGTAGAGACGAGGTCTAGCCATGTTGCTCAGGCTGGTCTTGAACCTCTGAGCTCAGTTAATCCTCTTGTCTCTGCCTCCCAAAGTGCTGGGATTACAAGCATGTGCCACCATGCCCAGCTCAGCCTTGATTTCTTAAATGACACCATGGTTCCATGGTTCCCTTGATCACTGTGAACACCCAAACACCTGACGCTGTGTGGAGCAGAGTGTGAGCCCTGCCACCCATTCTGGGAGTTGAAGTGTCTCGGGAGACTCCACCTAGAGGTGAAGTGGCAGGTCTGGAGGCCTTAGGATGGCTCATGCCTCTCCCGTTCTCATTGCTCCACGGGACTCTCAGGTCTTCTGGATTCTCACCCAAGTGCTTCCTCAAGCCCTGGGTCTTCTCTTCTCTAAATGCCAGAGGAGTTGCAAGCGCCATTGCTGTGCAAATTCTAATGAAGCCACACCTGAAGAAGCGCCAGCTCCACTCAGGGAGAGGATGAGGGAGTTAGGAGCTACCAAGACACTGGGCAGTGCCAGGAGAAGCCACCAGCCTATGCCCACCTCGTGAGCATCCTCCCAACACTGCAGGGGACAGCTTTGCTACCTGCTGAGCTGCGGCCCAGGGGAGGCGCTAGACTGGATCATCTCTTCTACTGGTCTTTGAAGAGATAAGGACCAGCATCATGGTTTTTGCTTTTTTTTTTTTGAGTTGGATTCTCACTCTGTTGCCCAGGCTGGATTGTAGGGGCACGCTCATGGCCACTATAGCCTCGAGTTGCTGAGCTTAGGTGATCTTTCCACCTCAGCTTTCTAAGTAGCTGGAATTATAAGCACGTACCACCACACCTGGCTTATTTTTTGATTTATTGTAGAGATGAGGTCTACCCAAGTTGCCCAAGCTGGTCTCGAATCCCTGGGCTCAGGCAATCCTTTCACCTCAGCATCCCAAAGTGCTGGGAATACAGACTTGAGCCACTACGCACAGCCAGGTTTTTGCTTTTTAATTTTAAATCTGTTTTTTTTTTTTGAGATAGAGCGGTGACACCATCATGGCTTATCACAGCCTCAACCTCCTGGGGTCAGGCGATTTTCTGCCTCAGGCTCCCGAGTAGCTGGGACTATAGGTGGGTACCATCACAACTGGATCTTTTTTGGGGGTAGAGATGAGGTTTCACTATGTTGCCCAGGCTGGTCTCAAACTCCTGGCCTCACGTAATCATCCTGCCTTGGCCTCTCAAAGTGCTGCAATTATAGGCATGAGCCACCGCACTGGACCCCATCTTGATACATTAATTGTTCAACAGTATCTTTTGTCCTCAAAGACCTTCAAAAAAATACTTCTTCATCTCTTAAAAAAAATAATGCTGAGATCTTTCTGGAGTTTGAGGAGTTTGCTTTTTAAAGAATAGAAAAAATAGAAAGCTCTTGACCAGGCATTTTTCACCCTCACCTGTGGCAGCCCAAGAGGAAGTGAGTTTAAATTGAAGTCAATGACATGTGCGGAAATTCTTGAAGTTGATATCATTACATGTAAACTTGGTTTTGGAGGGAATGTAATGAAATTCTTTAAAAAAAAAACAACAGAGGCTTTCAACCATTTGAAAACACTCAAAATCCCATGTGGCTGATGGTCATTCTAGTGACCTGGGCACTGGTGCACTTCACAGCATGGGCCAAAGGCACTTGTGATCTTGGAGTCACATGCTGATCCTTTCCTCCCTGGAGACTAGTGTGACATATGGGCAGCTGAGGGTGCTTGCCACAAGAGTTAAATAAACCAGGCGTGCAGGTAGGAGGGCCCATTCCTGAGGCTTCGGGTCCCTGCTAGGTTATCTCTTTGCCTAAACTACCCTGCAGGTTATATAAGATCATGATCATCAAGTCTTTGGGCAGTGCCAGGCTCCGGCCAGCACTCCATAAGCAGTAGCTATTATGATCAATATTTATCTGCTGGCGGGTTGTGGGCTTGGAGGTTGATTCTGCGGCCAACTGGAATATTTATCTTTAGATCCTTAGAGAAATCATATGGGTTAGTTTTCTATGGCAGGGTGATGAGTCCCAGAAGTAGCAGCTTAAAGTAAGCGTTTCGATCATTACCTCCATTTGTGTACTCAGGAATCCAGGAGCAACTGAGAGGGGATTTTGGCAGGGGTTATTCATGAGGGGGCAATCAGCTATAACCAGGGATAGTCCCATCGGAAGGTTCAACTGTGTGGGATCTGCCTCCAAGCTTATTTGTTTTGCCAGGGCTTAATCCCTAGCATATGGCTTCTGCACAGGGTTTGGGACGTGGCAGCGACTTCCCTCAGGACAGAAGCCACAGGGCTTTAGCCACCAGAACTCGGAAGTGACATCTCATCACTTCCATCATACACCGTTTGTTAGAATGAATCAGTCGGTACAGCCCATGCCCCTGGGAAGGAAGGTGGGTTGCACAGGGTGTGAATTCCAGGAGGCCGGGACCCTTGGGACCCTCTTGGACACTGTCTGCCCCACCGTGACATGATATTTGGTCTGAGGGCTTCCTTTTTCCCACATAGTAAATGTCATTGAGGGACCGTCAAACAACTGGGCCTGAACATAGGTGGGCATGCAGTTGCGTTTAAAGAAAGACAAGGAAAAGAAGGAGGAAGAGAGCGGAATGGTGGCTCCTGCACAGAGGGGCTTTGGCAGGTCCCTCACAGGGCTCAGCACTGCCTTGAACAGAGGGATTATGAGGATGATGATGGTGATGACAGCGATGGATATACAAAGGGCCCCCCCAAACCCCAGAATTTATTTATTAACAATTGTGTATTTGTTTTTACATGTTTAAACTTCAATCACCTTTAAAGCACTCCCCATTTGATGCAATACACCTATTGAGATGATTTTTCCACGGCTCAACACAGTTTTTGAACTTGTCCATTTTGATGCCTTTTAGTGCCTCTGCCATTTTTTGTTTCACCTCTTCCACCAAAACATTTCCCCTGGAGGACCATTTTCATCTGGGGAAACAAAACAAGAGTCACTCAGGGTGAGATCGAGTGAATAGGGAAAGGGGTGTATGGGGATCATGTCATTTTCGGTCAGTAACAGCTGAACACTCAGCGCAGTGTGGGCAGGTGTGCTAGTAAATCACCTATCGTTAAATGACCAAATGTGTTGAAAGAATCTCAAAAAAAAAAAAAAAAAATTCACTGAAGCTGAACACAGCCTCTCCTAGAAACCCTAGCTGGTACGTAGTTGCTGATGGATCCCTTGAACACTTACCTAACTGGAGAAGCCTGTACTACAAGGGACCCATCCTCCAAAAGATAATTCTAGGTTTTTGGGTCCCTCCCCTCGTATCTTCCATATTTGTCCAGCATGTTTGTCATGTGTAGTTTCTGCAGAAGATGCAGTGGAGCGTTTGCCACATGCCCTGGTGGCGCCAGTAGTGGCAGGAGCAAAACCACCCTGCCAGAGCTGACAAACTACGGCAGCAGGTGTAATAAGTGGCTGTACCACTCAGCCAGAACAGCAATGCTGATGTCCAGACCTTTCTTTCTGGTTTGGCAGCCAAACCAAATTATCTTTTGGAGAATGGGTCCCTTGTAGTACAGGCTTCTCCAGTTAGGTAAGTGTTCTAGGGACCCATCGGCATCTATGTACCAGCTAGGTTTTTAGGATAGACAGCCCAAGAGAATGGTGGCCAGGCGAGTCACTGGGCAGGGCAAGAAGTGGGCAGCTCACGGGAGTACAGCTGCACCTTCAGTTCATACTGAATACAGTCCTGCAAAAAGCAATGTGTCTAGACCTTCATCTTTTTTTTTTTTTTTTGAGTTGGAGTCTCACTGTCGCCCAAACTGGAGTGCAATGGCCACTCCCGGCCACCGCAGCCTCGACCTGCTGGGCTCCGGCGATCCTTCCGCCTCAGCCTTCCGAGTAGCCAGAATTACAGGCGTGCACTACCACACCCGGCTGATTTTTTTATTTATTGTAGAGATGAGGTCTTGCCGCCCAGGCGGGTCTCGAACCCGCGGGCTCAGGCAATCCACTCACCTCAGCCTCCCAAAGGCACGGGATTACAGGCTGAGCCACCGAGCCCGGTGACCTTCATCTTTAAAGGTCTAGTTTTCCAACTTCTCTGGTAAACCTGGCTGAGGTGGGAGGATTGCTTGAGCCCCAGAATTTGAGGCTGTAGTGATCACGTTAATGCACTCCAGTCTGGGCAACAGAGTGGGACCCCTAACCTAAACAAAAAAAGTCTAGCCTCACGTTAGACATAACAAGGTCTTTTTTTTTATCAGAAGAACTGAATCCTGTGAGAGTCTATAACTGACCAAAGTCTGATCACACCCACCATGTGTACAGCTGGGGGCTTGCTCAAAGCGGCATAAGGCACTGGGCCTTCTCCCTCATCCTTACAGCCTTCAGCAACTGACCATAACCTGGGAGGTCCGCTCCCACCAACTCTGTGCCACCCAAAAGCAGCCCCCTCCTCCTCACACCCATTGCTGCGGACTCAGTGCCCTCCCATGCCCCATCTGTCCCTGCTTTCCACAACTGTTCAGCTAACACCTATGGGTATCAGACACCGGGTATAAGGAAAATCGCCCCGATGATTTCCCCCAGTCCCATTCACCTGCCCCGGCAGTGCCTTCTGCTCTGTCTTCCCATACGCAGCCCTAACGCCACCAGCCAGGAAGGCCTGGGTGGCCATTCAGAGCAGACACTGGGAAGAGCCACGTGGACCTGTATAGCCCTGCCTGGACAAGGGCTTTGTGCAGGACATCTGTTTTGTTCTGGCAGCTGGGACCCCTCAGAGCAGTCGGTGTAATACATAATCCTGCCTCTTGAAGTGTCCCTGTTGGTCCCCCAAATGCCCCTCCTTTCCCCTGCCCATGGCCAGGGGCGGGAGGCTGACTGGGGGAAGACCTGACTAAGAGCCATGTGCTGGCCACTTTGATAAGTGACAGGCCTTTCACTGGAGTCCGAGAGATGAATTCTTAGAGTGCTTTAGTTTGATGCTTGCTATATGCGTTTCCCCTGGGGCTGTGGCTAATGGGGGAAGAGGGTTAGTTTTATTTTGAGACTCTCTTGGAATTTTTCTGGTAGTGTGAGGTCCACAGTGCTTTCCTCCTAGCACCAGAGAAGAAGGAAGCAAGAGAAAGGAATACGCCGGGTGTGGTGGGGTCACACTCTGTCTCCCAGGTTATACAATAATGGCTCACCGCAGCCTCGACCTCTTGGGCTCTGGTGGTCATTTCACCTCAGCCTCCTGAGTAGCTGGTACTACAGGTAGGTGCTACCACGCCTAATTTTTTGTTTTACTATAGAGATGAAGCCTCACTATGTTGCCCAGACTGGTCTTGAATTTGTAGGCTCAAGTAATCTTCCTGCCTTGGCCTCCCAAAGCACTGAGTTTACAGGCATAAGCCACCATGCCCTGCTGAGTCTCACCTTTAGATGCACACACACAAACACACACACACACACACACACATGCTACGCATACACACTCGGCTCTCAATTTTCCACTCCAGGGTCATCGCCTGCATTTTACTGTCACCAGGGACTTAGATTTGGGGTCCATGCCATCCTTTCTTGTGCTCACCTCTATTTGCAGGCAAGAGGGGCTGTCCAACAGCTTATTTGTAGGGTTTAATGGCAGAAGCGGAAAGGCAGAAATGGTTAGCTTCCTATTTCCCCCTTTCCACTGACCTCTGAGCGCCACTCACCTTGAGGCCATGGATGATCACAGCCAGTGCCTTGCTCCAGCACCTGCCCAGTACCAGTGGAGAGGGGACCTCCATCAGTACTTTTGCACAGACATTTGGCTTTGGGCTGAAGACCCCAATTAGAGGAGCTTACATGTCACACATCAAAACAGAGGCTCAGCTACTGATGAAGACTTGCGTGTCTTCTGAAGTGACTGGCTGGACAGCTTGGTTGGTTTTCCACATCTGCTACAGTGTTGCCAACTTGGAGTCAAGAACACAATCAAAGGCTTCAGGCTTCACCTGCTTTATTGTTAGTGCCCGTCACACCTGTTGTCAAAGTCCCACTTGAGGGTTTCACAAACGAGGATTTGACATATCGAAGAGAAATAAATGACCTTGGGTGAACCCAGATGACTCACTGGCGATCCTACTGGCAAACCTTGAGGAATGGGCACATGCCAATATTTCTCAGTCTCTCATAGGGTCTGCTGGTCCCTACGGAGTTGTGGTCACTCTGTGTGACAATTTTAGATTTTTCTAGACAGTGCATCTGTTTGATGGATCTGTTGACAAATCTAACTCTTCTAAGGTCAACCACTGAAATAAATCCACAATGAAAATGGCATATTTTTCTGTACATTCTTTCCTAAAGCTCTTGCCATCCCCACACAGAAAGCCTCTGACTGGCCTGGGAGAGTTGTGATATTTATTTATTTATTTATTTATGAGTCAGAGTCTTACTCTGTTGCCTGGGCTGGAGTGGAGTGGTTCAATCATTCTGCCTCAGTCTCCTCAGTAGCTGGGACTACAGGCATGTGTCACCACACCTGGCTAATTTTTTAATTTATTGTAGAGATGAGGTTTCGCCATGTTGCCCATGCTGGTCTTGAACTCCTTGCCTCAGGCAATTCTTTCACCTTCCGTTTCCAAAGTGCTGGCTGACAGGCATTAGTCACCGCGCCTGGGCTTAAGTAGCTGGGACTATAGGTATACACCACCACACCTGGCTTCTTTTTTTTTGATAGTTAGAGCTTAATGACTATGTTCCCCAGGGGACTCTCAGCATATTTTCATAATAGTTTCTAGTCTCTTGGTCATAAATAAGTTAATAAATGAGCTTATTACTATGCTAAAGCATGGCTTAGAAAACGGGCTGAAGACAGATGCATAATCACTACATATTCTGTCATGGTGATGATGGCTGCATGTCATCGAACACCCGTGTCAGGTCCTCAGCTCAGCTCCGTGTTTTTGTACACATTTCCGTATGTTATTACATCTTTACAGGGGCACTAAGGAATACGTATTATTTTCCTTATAAACTATCCGGGAACTTGAAGCTCAGGAAGGTGACACGTCTTGACCACAGTCACGCAGCTGGGCCATGGCAGAGACTGATCAAAACCCAGACTGTGTCCAAAGCTTCCCACAAGCTTCTGCTGAGGAAAAGAAATGGTGACATTCCTTCAGTTCTGACGGTAAAAGTTTCTCCCTTAATATTTTAACAAGTTATCAAATACCATCAACATCAAGACCTGGGCCTACTGATAACATGCAGGATCTTAAGGCTGAAAGATGCATTAGTTCAATATGAAGACAGAAACGACTCCTCTGCTCCTTTGATTCATCATAAACAGACTGTTTTGACCCAGAGCCTCACTCATGGGAAGGTTGAAGCAGACGGTGAGAGCGTGCTGATGTCAACCACATCTCGAAGGTGGCACTGTCACAGGGATGTGGTGAAATATCTTTATAACAAAGATCAGAGAAATCTAGCAAAATACAAATCACCTATAATGTGATAGCCCAGCAACCACTACTGTTGGTCTCCTCTGCTTCACTTGTTTCATTAAGTCAGAATCATGCTTTGGGCTTCGCTCTGACTTTAGCTCTGTGAAAAATTGGGCATTATAGAAGATTTTCCCCAACCATGATATAAATATTCATAGAAAAACAAATTTTAGTGGCTCTAAATCAGGGGTTGACAAACATTGTCTGTCATGGGCCAGGGAGTGAATATTTTAGGCTTTGTGGACCCCTTCGTCTGTCACAACTATTCACTCCTGTGCTATAGCATGAAAACAACGTAGACGATACAGAAATGAACTAGTAGCTGTACTGTGTGCCAATAAAACTTTATTTACAAAGGCAGGTGGCAGAGCAGATTTGGCCCGTGAATGGTGATGTGCTGACCCTGTCTATAGTATTATATATTGTACGATCTGTAGTACACACCATAGTGCATTGGTGCTCCCACCAAGGGGTATTTGAACAGTTTTTAGTGATGGAAATATAGACTCTGAGGTTACCATCTTTGGGTCTAGATACTCACATCCCTGTCAAAGTTGCTATTTCCTTTTTAGTAGCAGGTCACCAAGGGCCAACCACTGAGAACCATTTGGGTCTTGTGGGATAGAAGCATTCATTGGTAATACACCTGAGTGCAACATCCCAGCCGACGGTTGCCTGGAGGCACCACTCACCTTCCCACCCCAAAGGCTGCTACTTTAGAGTCTGTGGCCCTAGAACAGCCAAGCCTGCCTCGGATATGCAAGTGCCGACTCAGTCATCTCTCCCATTGAGGAAGGAGCATCTTGGCCAATTCCAAAATTAAGGGAGAAAAATGCATTTTTTTAATGGCCAGGTATAGGGCTCATCCTGTAATCCCAGCACTTTGGGAGGCCAACATGCTTGAGCCCAGGAGTTCAAGATCTTTCTGGACAACATAATGAGATTTGTTCCTGTGAAAAAAAATTAATTAGCCTGGTGTAGTGGCAAACGTCTGCAATACTTGCTACTCGGGAGGCTGAGGCATGAGGTTTACTTGAGCCAAGGAATTCAATCATAATCTAGCCACTGCACTCTGAAGGTGAAAAACAAATCACTTTTGACAACTCCTTCATATCACCACGAATTCTGTTTCAAGTGAGCTCAGGTATACATGGTTTTTAAAGAGTTACTGGGAGCCATGGCTCATGCTTGTAATTCCAGCACTTTGGGAGGCTGAGACAGGAAGATTACTTGAACCTAGGAGTTCGAGAGCTGCCTGGGAAACATAGCTAGAACTTGTCTCTACAAAAAAAAAAAAAAAAATTAGGCAGCTGTGGTAGTGAGCACCTGTAGTTCCCGCTACTTGGGAGGTTGAGGCAAAGAAGGATTATCTGAACCCAGGAGGTCGAGGCTGTGGTAAGCCATGATTAGGCCACTGCACTTCATCCTGGGCAAGAGTGAGACCCCGACTCATCAAAAAAGAAGAAAGAAGAGTCGAACCCACCAGGAACACAGGTTTTACTCATTGGCCAAGAGTTGTTGCTTGGTCTATTTTGTTTTTATCTTAAAGGCTTAGGTGACAGAAACACATGAAAGGAGGGGACACAAAGAATATTACTCACTGATGTCGGGGGGAGGACTAGACCTCTCACGGCCTAAAGCCAGCATGGACACTGTGGGTGGGCTCCCATGGGAGTGTAGTGATCAAGGTGGCCGTTTTCATACCTCTGAGTGACTGGCATTCCCTTCTCATTTCCAGTATGAGAAGCAGTATCACCCTAGGAGCAGGACAATCAGTCCATCTTTTTAGGACGTGACCCTGTGTTAAAAAGAGAAGGAGTAGCCAGGCATGGTAGCACACACCTGTAGTTCCAACTACTTGGAAGGCTGTGGCCGAAGGATCACTGGAGCCCAGCAGGGCGAGCCTGCGGTGGCCGGGAATGTGCCACTGCACTCTAGTCTGGGTGACAGAGTGAGACTCCAACTCAAAAAAAGAAAAGAGAAGGAATTCTAATGGCAGTGCGGCTGCTGGCTCTGGCCCAGCTTCCTCAGGCTCCAGCCAGCTGGACCTACCCTGCAGAGTGGCTTCGGCTACAAAGACACTGGGTCACCTCAGCCACAGCAGGGCTGCGGCCAGAGCCTCCAGGGGTAGGCACCTCATAGGTCTCGGCATTTCTAGACTGTTGCCTCTGAGTTGCAACTTACTGGCCAGAGCTGTGACAGGCTTCATGACCAACTGTGCGTGAGGTAAGAGGTCAGGTCTGTCACCACCTTTCTTTTATCAGGGAGCAAAATCATCCCCAGAGGCCCCGCCACATACCTCTTCAGCAAGCCCTTGCCACTGGACCTGCCCTGGGCCATGCGCCCACCCAGGAGCTGATGACCAGCCTAGGATAGCCACTGGGCTTCAATCACTCGTGGTCATCCCCAGGCCTAGAAGAGCATCTTCTGTCCCTGAGTGTGTTGCACTGGGGACCAGATGGAGAATCTGTGGATAAAGGGAGAGTGGGCAGTGGCTACTGGGTAGGTGACCCCTCATGGCTGGCCAGCGTGGTAGCATGGATGCTAGTCAGCCTGAGACAGGCAGTGTGGGCTGGATCTCAGCTTCCCCAGTTGGTGGCCGAGTGATATGTGATGCTGGGCGCGTCACTTAACGTCTCTGAGCCTCAGTCTGGTCATCTGTTAAATGGGAGTGCCCATTCCTACCAGCTGAGGATTACGCAGAATTTCTATGAAGTGCATTACTCCCACTTCATGGCCAGCCCTCAACCCCATGCCAGTGAGTTCTGTCACCCACGAGGAGTGACTGGCTCCTGAATCTTCAGGGCTGGGCTTCAGATGGTAAGGCTAGGTTTTCTCCAAGAGAATTTGAATGAAAAACAAAACCCATCAGAAAATGAAAATGCTAAATTTGGAAAATGTCTGTGCCTTTTCTCCCTGTGTAAGGAGAAGTGGGGTGTTTTCTAAATCAAGGTAACAATTGGCTGCTTAGACCTTTCTCTGCTCTGATGATTGGTGGAGGAAATGGCGGGGGGTTGAGAGACACAGTGGAGGGTGGGAGACATTGCAGTGGGTTTGGGGACGTGGCTTACTGTCCCTGTGCTGAGCAGTAGCTGCGTGGTTGCCATGGAAGTGACGAGGAGAGAAGGGGGAGGGTCTTGCTGAAGCATCACCTCTTCTTGCTCTGGGGTTTTAGGGTTAGGGTGATAACCAGACTGTTGTCCCTGGAAGAACAACTAAGTCTGCCTCGGCTGTCCAACTCGGTCATTGATTCCATTGAGGAAGGAGCATCTTGGCCAATTCCACAATCAAGGGTGAAAAATGCAGGGTTTTTTTAAATGGCCAGGCATGAAAGCTTGTTCCTGGAATCCCAGCACTTTGGGAGGCCAAGGTGGGAGGATTGTTTGAGTCCAGGAGTTTGAGACCTTTCTGGACAAAGTAATGAGATTCCATCTCTACCAAAAAATCAATTAAAAAAAAATTAGACTGGTGTGGTGGGGAATGCCTGCAGCTACTTGGGAGACTGAAGCGGCGGCGGAGGGGGGATTGCTTGAGCCTAGGAGCTCGAGGCTGCAATGAGCAACAATTATGCCACTGCATTCCAGTCTGGGTGACAGAGTAGAGACCTTGTCTCAAAAAAGAAAAAGCTGTTTGTGTGTCTCCCCTGCCCCCTACACCCCGTTGAAGCTGCCCTGGTGTTCTCCAGCATTGGGGAGGCCAGTACAGCCTGGGCTCAGCTGGTTAGGGCCATACTGAGCAGCCCCAGGGACTCTGGACTGATGTGAGGTCCCCAGAGGGATCTGGCCTGTTGATGGCCAAACTCTTACACCTGTGCCAGTCTCACAGAGGTCTCTGGCAGGCACCCGAGCTCCACTTTCAGCCTCAGGGTGAGCTGGCAGGGGTGGTGGAGAGCACCGGGCCTTTATGCTGGTCTGGGCTTCACTCCCAGCTCCGCCTGGTGCCTGCCATGCCCGGCGAGTCCTCTGGGCACTGCTCTTGGGTCTGTACGGGGAGACTCACGTTTGTGTGGACTGTGGAGCCTAGCGGGGTTAGTTGGGGACTGGGTGAGACCTGTAGGAAAGCGTTGCACAGGTCTGTGTCACACAATGCGTGCCGGGCCTAGCAAGCATTAGCAATGACCTAGAAACGCTTCGGGTGGTGGTCAGAGCATCCGCAAGGCTCCTAGACACCCTTGACCCGTAGCCTGCTGTCTTCCCAGACTCCTGCCCTCCCCGACTGAGAACCAGGTCCCCTTGCCTGCCCCCACTGGCCGAGCTGGCACACCATGGCCTCCAGCTGACAGGTGGGAAGGGCTCCAGGGCCAGTGGCCTTGGCTTTGTGTGTTCTGGGACTGTCCCCAAGGCCTTCAGTGTGATGTTTACACTTCTTTTTCTACCAGGCTCTCCACAGCCACGGAGATGCCTCTCATGGACACTTGGCTCCTTCCTCTGTTTCAGGGCTCCAAAGTCCTGGCCAAGAAGGAGCTGGCATACGTTCCCATCATTGGCTGGATGTGGTACTTCACCGAGATGGTCTTCTGCACGCGCAAGTGGGAGCAGGATCGCAAGACGGTTGCTACCAGCCTGCAACACCTCCGGGATTATCCCGAGAAATACCTGGTATGCAGGCACCACAGCGGCCATGTCTTCAGGGCTCCTGTGGGACTGGGTGTGACCATGGGACTGGGTGGGACTTCCACTGGGCAATGTGTGGCTGTGAGATTGTGAGACCATAGGACTATGTGTGGCCCTGGGATCCTGTGTGACTTCCACAAGACAACATGTGACCATGGATTGTGTGTGACCATGGGTTGTGTGTGACCTCAGGGTTGTGTGCGACCACAGGACTATGTGTGACCCTGGGATCACCTATGACTTCCACAGGATGACATGTGACCATGGGCCATGTGTGTACATGAGCTGTGTGTAACCTCAGGGTTGTATGTGACGATAGGCTATGTGTGACCCTGGGATCCCATATGATGTCCACAGGAAATGTGACCATGGGCTGTGTGTGACCTCAGGGTTGTATGTGACAACAGGGCTGTGTGTGACCCGGGATCCTGTGTGACTTTCATCACACAGGATCCTCTGTGTGGGATCATGGGATGACATAGAACCATGGAGTTCCACAAGGCTATGTGTAACTCCAGGGCTCTGTGTGACCATGGAACCGGTATGATTTCCATGGGATAACATGTGATTATGGGGTCATGTGTGACTCTGGGGCTGTGTGTGATCATGTATTCCTATGTGACCCTGGGACACTGTGTGATTCATGGGATAACATGTGTCCATGGGATCATGTATGACCACAGGGCTGTTTGACCCAAGGGCTGTGTGTGACCTCCACGGGATGACCGTGGGGCTCTGTATGACCATGGTGCCGGGTGTGACCATGGGATCCTGTGTGACTTCCATGGGATGGCATGTGACATAGGTGTGTGACTCCAGGGCTGTGTGTGACCCCGGAACTGTGTGTGACCACAGGGTCCTGACTTTCAAGGGGATGATATGTGACCATGGGGTTATGCATGACCCCAGGGCTGTGTATGACTCTGGGACTCTGTGTGACTTCCATGGGGTCACATGTCATCCGTGGGGTTATGTGTGACTGTGAGGTTATGTGTGACCCTGGAGCTGTGTGTGACCCTGGGACTCTATGTGATCTGGGATCCTGTGTGACTTCCATGAGACATGTGCACACGGTGTTGTGTGTGACCTTGAAGTTGTGTGTGCCCATGGGGCTGTGTGTTACTATGGGGTCATGTGTGCCCATGGGCTGTGTGACCCTGAGACTCTATGTGACCCTGGGACCGTGTGTGACTTCCGTGGGACGACATGTGACTGCAGGGCCATGTGCACCTGGGGCACCTGTGTGCTTGCCTGTGTGTGACTGCCAGGGTTGTATGTAGACATAGGATCATGTGTGCCTGCGGGGCCATGTGCACCTGTGTGACCCACCTGCATGTGACCACCACCCCTTCCAGTTCCTGATCCACTGTGAGGGCACGCGGTTCACGGAGAAGAAGCACCAGATCAGCATGCAGGTGGCCCAGGCCAAGGGGCTGCCCGGCCTCAAGCATCACCTGCTGCCACGCACCAAGGGCTTCGCTGTCACCGTGAGGAGTTTGAGAAATGTAGGTAAGGAAGATGGCAGTGTCCCCGCGGCCCCTGGTGCAGTCCAGTCCTCAGGGCAGAGCTCATACCCCTCCTGCCTGTTTCCCCTGGCTGACATGTGGCCAATGACTCCGTGTGTTCCTAAATTCAGGCTCTGAGGGGGCTGGGAACCAGGACAAGGGGCATCTGCACCACTGGGTGGCCCTGGCACCAGGCTGTACCCTCCTTCTGGGGTATCCCGGCCAATGCCGCCCCCTGCTGCTTGGTAGTGGTGTCTGGATGGCGTAGGAGTGACCTAGTCGGCCTGGAGGCCCAAGCTGGCCCAGGTGGGTTTGGGGATGTTTATTGCTCACCTGTCAGTATCAGCTGCCTGCAGGTGGTGACCTCTGACCTCTGAGTTTGGACCCTAACTTACCATAAGAGGAAGAACACGGCAGCAGCCTGCCTCTGGCCTCTGTCCTGAGTGTCTGCCTCCTCTCAATCCTGTCTCAGTTTTGAGGCAGCCCCTGCACCCTCCCTGCAGCCACCCTCCTCCCATTGCCCATCCTTGGGCTCTCCCTGCAGCCACCCTCCTCCCACTGCCCATCCGTGGGCACACACAACTCCAAGGTGTGACTCCCCATGGAGTTGGATGGGCCTCGATACAGCTTCAGGCTCTGGGGCAACTCGGCAGCTGGACTGGCCTTACCCACACTCCCTCTAAGGGCATGGCACATGGGGAGAGGCTGACCCCATCCTGAGAGAGTGGTGGGCATGTCTGGGCCACACCTCTGAGTAGGGTTCCGGGCCCCACACCGCCTGCCTCTGAGGCCTTGGCCTTGAGTCTCATCTCCTGTTTCTGAGGCAGAGGGCAGGGCCCCAGCTCCCCCTGGGCCCGTGTCAGGGATTCAGGTGGGACAATGGGCAAGACCCCAGCCCACCTGGCCTCCTATCAGGACCTCTGAGGCCCAGGGCTGGCCAGTCTGTGCCTTTAACAAGTCTCCAAGGGGCCATCGCTCCCTCTTGGCCCCTGGCTTGCCTTTTGCTCCCACCCCTGCAGACCCAGACTCTGACATCAGCCCTGCTCCTGCCTGGGGCTTCAGGAGCAAGTCCCACCTCCCCTCCATGCCCAGGCCCTGCCTTTAGCCCTGCCCTTAGCGGTGTGACTAGCTTCTTCTCACCCATATTCCTTCCCTAACTGGCTGGAAGCTGTGAATTCCACACAGACAGTGTCGCCTGAGTCCCCTCAAGACCCTGGCACCCAGCGCCCACTTGCCTCTGTCCTCTGAGGGAGGGGGAGAAGGCAGATTCTGGAGCTCAGGCATGCAGAACTGGGGGCCCATCAGGCAGGGCAACCTCAGCTCCTCCTCTGCCCAGCTCCTGGAGGGTTGACAGCCCGGGGTGGGGATGTGGTTGGGGGGAGTGCTGGTGGTCTACACACCTCTTTCCCTCTGGCTTCAACCCAAGAGCCAGAAGCTGCCTGGTCCCTGTGGCCCCTGCCTCCATGCCTGACCCCCAGAACCAGGGCCAGGGATGCCCTGTTGCCTGTCCTCTTTTCCACCTCCTGGACATAGAATGCTGTACTCGGCAGTGGCCAGTAGAGTCAAGCCAGCGTGGGCTCCCATCAGGAGACCTTGCGCTGAATGGTGTGCCCTCCACTGACCAGCTGTGTGACCCTGGGCAAGTGACCTCACCTCTCTGATCCTAAATTTACATCTAGTTCTAGTTAGCCAATAACGAATAGGTTAGGGTTGCAAGGACGATTAAACGAGATGTGTGAGCAGCCCCATATCCCTCTGGCACTTGATCAACAGTAATCAAATCTTGGCTGCTGCCACCAAGAGCCAGCTCTGCTTCCCCTCAGGGGTGTCCAGCTTCTGGTCTGCCTTTCTCCAGCCTGATCCACCCCCTTTGGGGCAGGCTAGTGAGATGCGAGACTCTCTGCCTGAGTTTTGCCTCTGCTGCTCTTGGGGAAATTAACAATGTTCCTGCGAGTGATAAAAGGGAACTCAGGTCAGGGCAGGTGCGACATGCCAAGCACTGTGTGGGATGTCCTCCCAAGACCAGTGAGGAAGACTGCTTTTCCTTTTTGCTTTCAGTTCACAGATAAGGACACCGGGGCCCAGAGACGTTGAGGAGCTTATCCAAAGGGGTTGAGCCAGTGCGAGTTGGGCTTCACACCCAGGTGCCTGGCTGGCAGGGGGTTGACTGGGGTCCCCGGTGGGGGTGGTCAGGAGCCATTGCCACTCTTTCTGACGACCTTTGCCATTAGGCCCCCACTCTCCTATCCAAGATACTTCCCTCGGCATTTTGGAAAATAAGAATTGTGCAAACCACAGGTTTCTAGGCTGTTCTCTGGGGAACCTGTAGAGGCTCTCCTCATCTTGGTAACCAGCCTAAGCCTCTCCTGTTGTCTGCACGGGTCCCCATGGGAGAGCAGGTCAGAGGAAAGGAAGTTTGAAAGCCACTGAGCTACTCAAGGTCTATGGTCCCTTTTTACTGTGATGCCGCAGCCATAGCCTGCACAGCCTCAATGGCAGTCACCATGGGCACACACCTGTGTGTGTGTGTTTATAAAATGCCTAGAAAATGCAATCAACATCGAGGGTGTTTTCCAACAGCTTTCACCAGGCAGCTCTTCCTGGGGAGGGAAGGGAGGCCAGGCCGTCTTTCAACCCCAAGGAGGGGAGAGTGGCCTTGGGCATGCTGGGCGCTGTCACCAGGCTCTCCTGCAGGCTAGAAGGAGGAACACCCCCCACCCCTGCAAAGGCAGTGGCCCTGCAGACCCTGCAGCTCAGGCAGCCAGTAGAAGAAAACCGAAGGCAATTTTCTGATTTTTGAATCTTGGTTCCTTGCATTCCCAGCCAGAGTGTCTTTTTCTCCTTCCTGTCACTCTTCCACTCATTTCATTTCATTTTTTTGTAGAGACAGGGTCTTGCTCTGTCACCCAGGCTGGAATGCATGAGATCATGATGGCTTACTGCAACCTCCAACTCCTGGGCTCAATCAATCCTCCCACCTCAGTCTCCCAGTTAGCTGGGACTACAGGTGTGTGCCACCACACCTGGATAAGTTTTTAAGTGTATTAATTTTTTTTTTTTTTTTTTTTTTTTAGAAATGAGGTCTTGCTGTGTTGTCCAGGCTAGTCGCAAACTCCTGGCCTCAAACAATCCTTCTGTCTCAGCCTCCCAAAGTGCTGGAATTATAGAAATGAACCACCAAGCCCAGCCCTCTCATTCTTTTTATTAATACTTATTGCACATAAATCTCTCAGTGAGCATGACCAATGTGCTGGTCCTGTGGTAAATGCTTGACTGCTGTTATCTCGGCAACCATGGGACAGGGGCACTGTGACTTTTCTCCAGGGAAGACCTAGGCCCAAAGGGGCTGAACAGCCCATTTTGGAGAAGATTCCACTGCTGGGAAAAGGTGGCTGGCAGGTGCTAGGATTTGCCCCAGCTCAACTCCAGGACTCCTATTCTTTCTGTTATCCACTGCTACTGTAGGATGCTTCAGTAGGTGGCCATGTTTCTACTGTGCATTTCTCAGCTCACCCATCCTTCCATCCAGGAGGCATTTACTGAGCACGGGCCAGGTGCCAAGCTGCAACAGTGGATTTTGACATCATTTCCCACTCGCTGCCAGGCGAACTCACTTTTGGGTAGACCAGAGATGTGTGGTTTCTCAGTCATGTCTCAGTTGATGACAATTCAATAAGTCATGGGGTTTCCAGCCAATGTCTTACCCTGAGGTAATTTTGTAGCTACCTTGGTTTTCTAGGGGAAAACACGCTCTTAGAAGGGTTATGCTGCTGTGATGTAGGCACATCCTTAGATAACACGCTTTGGATTGGTTTATGTCACCTTCCATATTTGTCTGAATTTTGGGATTTGTTGACTGCAACAAGCTGTGTCCATTAGAAAGCTGCAAATCGTGCTTGTAGTCAGTCTTCATCCAACACTGCAGCATTGACTTCAAACTGGCCTGATCTCAGCAAGTACTCCGATTTCTATTCCTAAGCTATAGTGGGATTTGTGTGTGTGTGTGTGACAAAAGATGAAACATGTTCACGGTAGAACATCTGGACAAAATTTTTAAAAAATTCAAAGAAGAAAACTGTAATAACCACACCATTTCTAGATAACCAATTAGGATTTGATGATTGTCTCCAATGTGTGTATCTACAATACAGAATTGGGTTCACACGCTATATACTGCTTTGTATTTGTTTTATTTTTTATAGTTTCAGCTGTATATGACTGTACACTCAATTTCAGAAACAATGAAAACCCAACACTGCTGGGAGTCCTCAATGGAAAGAAATACCATGCAGATATGTACGTGAGGTGAGTGGACCCGCTACCTTTTCCAAAAGGAGAGTGCCAATGTCAGGGTCAATCACAATGACCTAGGGATCTTCCTCCAGGATATCTGGGGAACACGTTCTTGTTTGCCGGCAGTTTAACACTGGACATTGAGTTTATATTACAAACTCAAGAGACATGTCCTTGTGAATATGAATGTTGTGAACCATCTGGGGAAGCCTCCTTCCCTCCCAGCTACTCCTTGATCTTCTCTTAGCTTCTCTTGATCACAGAGCTCAGGTTGGATAAATGGATAACCACATTGTAGAATCATTTTGATTATAAAAGATTGAAGAGATGATCTTACAGGCCCTTTTCTTGGATGATGGGTCTGCTAGGTAGAAATACACAGATATGTATTTACCTAAGGAGGTTTAGACACAAATGAAAAACATTTTTGAAGTGTCTCATTTATGTGTTATATTCTGGACTACTATTTTAATTTGAGTCAGGATCTCACTGTGTTGCCCAGACTGGAGCGCAGTGGCAAGATCAGAGCTTACCACAGCCTTGACCTTTTGGCCTTATGTGATCCTTCTGCCTCATCCTCCCAGCTCTGACAGGCATACACCACCATGCACAACTAATTTTTTTATTTTTATTTTGTAAAGGCAAGGTCTTGCTATGTTTCCCAGGCTGGTTTTGAACTCCTGGGTTCAAGCAATCCTCCCACCTTGGCCTCCAAAGTGCTGGGATTATAGGGGTGAGCCATAATGCCAGGCCTATTAGTGATTTTATTGAAAACACTAGCAGAGGTATTAGATAAAATCAGTTCTCTTTGCCTGTGTACTGACTTCTAGAATGGGCCTAACACCTCCAGAATGTCACCAAGATTGAAGGAAAACAGGACTGGAAAAAGCTGCAGAGGGTAAAACACGATGCTGACATGTGCGTCACATCAGTGATCCACGCATTAACACCCAGTGTAACATGGGCTAAGGATGGTGTTGGTGTCCTGCACTGTAGGTCATCTTCCCTGAAAGTGAGCCAAGAGACTCTGAAATGTCCCCTGATGGAGAACTTGTCGGGTAGTGCAGAACCTTCTGGTAAACACCTTATAGATGCCAAATTACAGTGTAATACAAGGAAAATCCAGAGGCCCATTGTTCCCATCAGGTCATACAAAATGTTTGCATTCTCCTGGGGTGATGCTTTTGTGGAATGGCAGCCAGAGATTGACAGCTTCCTACCTGGTAACAACTGGCTCCCCATACAAATAGGAAATTGGCACCTTCACTATCGCTGTTTTCTTGTCTCACGGTATGGGCAACAGTTGGCCTCATTGGCCTCGTGACTCAGCTCTGCGGCATGTGAGGGCAAGAATCTCAACCCCTTCTGAAGGAGACCTTGTCTCAGGAATAGAGTGAGTTTTTATTCCAAGTTCTTTGACTCCTGGCGGGACGAAGCTCCACTCAGATCCGGCCGGGCTCAGGTTGTTTGGGGGAAACCCCATGCCATGTGCAAGATCATTTTACCTCTTAGGCAACTGCAGCTCTCCAAGGGAAACCAGGGCGTGCACGACTAAAAATGAGCCTGGCACATTCGGCCACCAGAGTCAGATAACTCATGGTATCAGGGGAGGAGCATCATTTATGCGATTCAACAAGCATCTTTTCTTGGAGTACCCATTACAAACGACTGAGGTGTTTTCTGTACCGACGCTACCTCAGTACAAGATGCTAACGCATCAAGGGCAATAATGTCAAGTCATTGAAAGAGCAAAATGGCTAAGTTCCCACTATCCAAAGAAAGAAATGCCATGCAGGCTTTAGGGATCTGGTTTCTAAACCAGAGTAGATCAGAACGAGCAAAGAAGTGCAGGATTCGTGGACATACAGAGTGTGGGAACAGAAAAGGGAGAGAATGTGTCCTGAGGAGCTTCCAGGGAAAGTTCTAGCACTACCTTGAAAGGGAAGCTATTCTCCTAATGGCAGAGGCCACTGTAACCTGCTGCAAGACGAGGCCCCACAGTTGACTCTTCACAGACTAGAGTGTGATGGAGAAGCTCTAAAGATGTATCTTCTTACTTAGATATTCCTGGGCTGCAGTAGGGAGTGGAATAACCCCCAGAAAATCATGCCAGGTATGGACTTGGACATGGAAAAATCAGGTGTAAAGGAACATTCCTCAAAATCGCAAGAGCCAGCAGCCTGAGGACAAACGGAAGCAGAGATGCGACCGGAAGTATGGCAGAGTGACTCTCCTGTGTTCAGAGTGGGCTGCTTGCCGATGGATGAGACTTAAGCCCACGCCAGCCCCAGCCCCTAGAGCCAGCCCTGAGTCTGAGCTCCCGCTGGTGCTGAGTGACTCATGGCCTCTGCCCCAGCCATGGAGCCTGGGGAAGATACTTGACTCCTCCCGCCCTGGGAGAACTTGTGTGCCCACCATTCACATCCCTGATTGTTAAAATCCTTGCAGAAAGTCTGCCTCAAAGGCTGCTCAAGAGGCCAGAGCAATCATGGAAGATGCTTTGCCATTACTAGTAAGTTGTTACCTGGCTGAGAAGAAATGACTGGCTTATGGTCTTCTATATATCAATTATGTGTTTCATGGGGAAACTGAGGCAGCATTGCTCTCTCTGGGAGAACATCAGGGCTTAGGAGTCTTTCCGTGAGGTGGGAGAGAAGATGGAATGAGGCGGGTGACCCCTTTTCTGACAGTGTCTCTGAGTCATTGAACTGAGCCTTGATCATTCCTTCATGGGTCATGACGGCATTTTGGCCTGTGCTTCCCCAATGTGGGGGTGGAATGTCCCCTCTTCCTATCCCTTGAACCACTTTCTTATCCTCCACGTCACTTAGGCTGCCTAGGTAAAAGCCAGGCCATGGCCAGCACTGTTGTTTGAGTGTGTGCGCTGCTTATCTGGGGGACTGCCTCCCGCTAGTTGCTGTCTGTCTCTGCAGGCGGATCCCCCTGGAAGACATTCCCGAGGATGATGACAGGTGCTCCGCCTGGCTCCACAAGCTCTACCAGGAGAAGGTCAGTGCCTGGGCACCAGGGCCCCTCTGCATCACTGCTGCAGGTGTGCTGGGATGGAGGGTGCTAGCAAGCCTTTGTCCATGATGTGAGGCCCCACTGAACCAGGTATCAGTGGTCCTAGAGCTGACGTTCTACTTGGCAGGAGGGAAAGGAACGTAGGAAAATATTTTCAAAAGGGGCTTCCCAAAACATAATGGAACTACTGTACAGGGGTTTTGGACCAAGAAAGAGTCGTGGCCCCAGCAGCTCTTGCTTCTAGCTTCTTGCAAAATGTTCTTGTGGGGTGGATGTTCTCCTTAGCAGAGGTCTTGATGGTTTCTGGATCAACACTGGCTGCCTGTCTGTCTGATCTCAAAATGTCTCCAGCACGAACAGGATGAAGCTCGCAGGGGTCCCTGGCCACAGTGCCCCCTGCCCCACTCCTGTCTGTGGTTCAGCTCCCCCGGCCCACCAGGGGCTCCCTACTTGCCCTGTCCTTACTCTGAGCAGGGCCTTTGCTTTCAAAGATTATTAGTGCTTTAACTACTTGATCTTATGGAAGGCTCAAAGTTTAGCTTCACTTGGTGAGGAGGGCGTTTTTACAGTCAGGTCTCACTGACTGGCAAAAAATTATTTCTGCTTCATCGTAACATATTGAATTCTTTGCTCAGAATCAAATCTATTCCAGGATTCTAATTTCCTTTCCCCCAAATCCAATAAATCAGGCTAGCTACTGACACTTGCTCTTTTCCTCTTCAGTCCTTAAAGGAAGAGAATCACCTAGAACTTCCCGGACGTCCACTATAGTTGAACGGGAGTTCTAACCCTAGCCTTGAGAAAGTGTTAGGATTCAGTCCACAAGACTTCCAAATCCAAATTTCAATCCAAAAGACGTGCCCTCAGGCTCAGTAGAGAAGCTTATAAGTATGCTCAGTGTTGGGAAACCAGATCCTGACACTGTCTTTTGGGCCTTTAAGCCATTCCTGTCCACAGCAGGCTACTGGAGCCTCTTTTCTAAACGGGCACAGCCATAGCTCTTTGTTCTCCTCTTACAAATGCACAAATAGCAAATGGCAAATGCAAGCTAGTTTACCTTGTCACCAGACATGGAACCCTGCCAATTCCCAGGCCCCAGCCTCGGTGACTCTGACTCAGTAGGTCTGATGTGGAACCTAGAAATGTGTGCTTCTAGCAAGTTGCTTTTAAAAGATGGTGATGGCTCCAATGCATGTGGTCTGAGGCATGAAGCTATTTTTTTTTTTGAGTCCGGGTCTCACTCTGCTGCCCAGGCTGCAGGACAGCGGCACCATTACATCTCATAGCAGCCTTGACTTTCTGGGATCAGGTGAGCCTTCTGTCTCAACCTCTTGAGTAGCTGGGACTACAGGCTCATGCCACCACACCTGACTAATTTTTGTAAATTATTTTTTGCAGCAATGAGGCCCCGTTGTGTTGCCCAGGCTGGTCTTAAACTCCTGGGCTCAAGCGATTCTCCCACCTCAGCCTCCCAAAATGCTGGGATTACAGACGTGAGCCCCTGTGCCTGGCCTCTGAAGTTTTTTTACTTTTCTTAAATCTTTTATCAATATTTTATTAAAGTCTTTTTCTCTGAAGTTTTTAACAACAAAATTCTAAGTTACCCAGTTTCTGTGCTGACAAAACACAATCTGAAGTGCATTCTTCCCTTCTGGTTTTATTCATGAGGCTGTATATTCTTTGTGCTGTTTTCTGGTTTAATCATTGAGGCAGCATTAAAAAATGCCACCTTTAGCAAAAATAAAACCATGCTAAGAAAAGACTTAAGAAATGAGTCCTTTCAGAGTCACACAGACAAATCCACAGACCCCCCCTCAACCCATCAAAGATTTTTCTTGATGGGCTTTTTTTTTCCCCCTGTGTTCAGGCAGAATTGTGGTCATTATGCAAATCAGGCTAAGAGGAGCCTCATGTTCAAGTCTCTCAGGGTGTTTTTCTCTGAACTGTGTTTCCCTTTAAATGGCAGTGTTCAACCTAGTAGCTTTCTCCAAATGATCATCTAGTCCAAAGCTCTTATACCACTGATGAGGAAATTAAGGTCCAGAAGATGATGTTCTTTCTCTACCCCCAGAGGGCCAGAATGACACCCAGTTCTCCATTTCTCCCAGCAGTCTGTGTCTATGGGCAGACCTGGGAGACTGGCTTTTTTCCCTTGTGGCACGATCATTGACCAGTGAGTGGAAGTGGTGCGTGATCCCTCCAAGCAGAACGGTGAATGGAGGCCATGGTGACACTGCTTCCATGGCAGCCCTGTTTCCCTAGGAGCCTAGGTCTGGGCCTTTCCATGCCAAAAAATCCTGGTGCCCCCCCAAGCTTGTCGAAGTGGGGTTTCATTTTCATCATTACCCCTTCAAAGGTGTGGTGTGTGTCAAAAAACAGTGCTGTTGACTTTGACCTTGGGCTTTCAGGGCAGCAGTTCTCAGACTCTTTGGTTTCATGAACAAGTAAAGTTTCTGCAAAATGGGAGGGGCTGGCCGGCAGCCACCAGGGGTGTGTCCGTGTTTTCTGCCCAGGCATGGGCATAAATAAAAAGAAATCCACCATCTGCCACTGTCATTTGAACACTCTCTAAAGTCTGAAGGACATCATCTCTGAGAACAGGGCCATCCTCTCAGCTGGACACATTTAACTTTATATGAGATACAGAATAAATATTTCTTGCATATCAGCATGTTGGACCCTTGCTGATTGAGGGTGTCAGCTTTAAGAAATTCATACCCAGCAGGGCTCGGTGGTTCAGCCTGTAATCCAGAGCCTTTGGGAGGCTGAGGTGAGTGGATTGCCTGAGCCTGAGGGTTCGAGACCCGCCTGGGCAGAGAGACCTCATCTCTACAATAAATAAAAAAATCAGCCGGGTGTGGTAGCCTGTAATTCCAGCTCCTTGGAAGGCTGAGGCGGAAGGATCGCCAGAGCCCAGCAGGTTGAGGCTGCGGTGGCCAGGAGCGGCCACTGTACTCCAATCTGGGCAACAGAGTGAGACTCCAACTCAAAAAAAAAGAAAAAAAGAAATTCATACCCTTGCGCAATCTCTTTGGGACAAAAGCAGTTTCCCAATGAACTTGATCTCAGGGCAATCCCAGAACCACCTTTCCCCAAGGAGGTCACAATAGCCACCCTGGTTTTTCAATTGTGTGGGGTGAGCAGATTCGTAGATTCTAACTTAAAGCACTTCTCTGAGTTGTAGTTTGGTGTTTGCTTAAGGGATTAGAAATCAGTCATTAATGGTGAAAATTAAGAAACAGGTGAAAGAAAGCGACATCCAGGCTGTCTTGGGGTGTGAGGTGACCGTGAAGGCCAAGGTTAGAGCAGCTCTATGAGGGGCGTGGGTGGGGGTGTTGGCACAGAGGCCAGTGGCTTTCAAGAACAAGAATGAGAGTTCTTCAAACTGGCGATAGTTCTTTACTTCCAGTGTCAGGACATCGCTCTTCAGAAGGGCAGCCATGAAGCTCAGCCTTGGCTCCCATTGCTAAATCCTTTGCAAATCAGGTCCTCTGGCCCCAAGTTCGGGCCACGTTCATGGGCGATATCAGGGGCTACAGCCAAGGTCCCCAGAGCACTCCCCATGGTGCCTGTCCCTGCCCAGACCTGTTGACCAAGAGGAGCCAGTTCTTTGTGTTCCCCCACTTCCTTCTCTTTCCTTTTTCTTCCTTTTCTCCGTCCACTCCTTCTCTCCCTCTTTTCTTCGCCAGGGCCCTAAGAGAAACTATATTGCTGAGCCAGTGTTTGGGAAAGCTGAGCCCAGTAAGCTGTGTGTAGATACGTGGTGTGCTGCCTCCCGGGCCCAGATTACAGGCTGTGCATTCAGGGAATTTGCTGTCTGTCAAGAGAACCTCGTGAGTCCTCTTGTGGGTTGATGGTTTCTTTCTGGAAACAAGCCAACCCTTGTCCTTTCAATGACTACATTTCCCAGTTCCAGCGTATTCCACATGATACCACACAGACACAGACAAAGAAGCATCATCAGCAAAGTCTTTCCCTTTATTACAAAGTGAGTCCCAGGACCAAGGTCGGCCATGAACATTCTGCTGCTGGAGTCTAGAGTCTGGCCCGATCCAGTCCTGCCATGTTCCACCCTGTGGCCAGCAGGAGTTCCTGGGTCAGTGTGTCGCCAACCGGAAGGGGGGGGGTGTGGGTGAGATTTAGTTTTACAGAAACCAGGGAAAAAGAAAACAGAGTGAATCAAAAGTTCTGAGTCGAGCTGACCTCTAGAAAAGGAGAGGCTTTTACTTCTTGCTAGAGGTGCAGATCAGAAATCTTGGTCCAGCAGATGTCTTTCCAGAAATAAGACAGAAAAAGCATTGCAATATCCCCTTTGCAATATTGCTATAGAAAAGCAATATGGAGACATTTGAGGAAAAGAATTTTAAAAACCACATTTGCCTATTTTTAAAATGGGTGAGTTTTATGGCATATAAATGACACCTCAAGAAAACTTTTTTTTTCTTTTGGTAGGGGGTCTCATTCTTTCATCCAGGCGGGAGTGCGGTGGCACGATCACAGTGCACCACAGCCTCAACCTACTGGGCTCAGGCGATCCTTCTGCTTCAGCCTCCCAAATAGCTGAGACTATAGGCATGCACCACCACACTCAGCTAATTTTTAAAATTTTCTTGTGGAGACAAGGTTTTGCTCTGTTGCCCAGGTTGTTCTCTAACTCCTGGGCTCAATCAATCTGCCTGCTTTAGCCTCCCAAAGTTCTGGGATTCCAGGCATGAGCCACCACACCCAGCTGAAAAGTGTGTTTGTTTTTTTTTTAGCAAGGCACAAAAATATCATCCCCTCCCCACTTACCTAGATATCCCAGTGACCCCAACCTGGCATAAGGGCAGGAAGGTGAAATGGTGCTTCCTTTCCTTGGCAGAGTTGGGTGCCCTTTCTCGGGGCCTTGCCTGTTCTCACTCTGTTCACTGTCATGGCTCACACCTCCGTGTGACATTTATGAACTCCATTATCTCTCATCTCCCTCATTGCTCAAGCATTTGGCGGGTGTGTCGACTGTTCTGCAGTGGCTCTACTGTCTGGCTTCCCCTGAGATCGCCATGATTTCCCTTGGCTGATGTCCAAGACCAGAGACACATGGGTGACGTTTTGGACCTGGCTGCAGAGGCTGCAGGACAGAGCTGAGGTGTGGGCTGGGGTCCTCTTTCCAAAATGGCCTAGTTAGTGTGTGGACTAATTTAATACTGACTCTGAGGTCAAGAAAGCATATAGTTCAGTATACCTTGGATGGGAAAGACAAAAAAGTGTGCTATACTCTGGAATTTTCTATCTCAAGTTGTTAAGGGAAAAACAAAATCAGCATGTAAGGTGTATGAAGGGGACCACCCCCCAAAATCCAGAAATATCTTTTGGAGGGCGGGCCCCTTTGCAGTACACTTGGAATTTGTTCCTCCAGATCAAATTGTTAACCAGAATTTTTATCTAGAAGTTTTGAGAAAGTTGCATCACGATTTGTGGAAGAAACATCCTGGGTCGTGGCAAACAGGTGACTGGTTCTTCCACCAGGACAACACAGCTACCCACACTGCACTGAGTGTCCAGCAGTTTTTGACCACAAACAAACAGCGTGATCCCTGTGCCCCACCCCCTCTATTCACTCGATCTCACCCCAAGAGACTTTTGTTTGTTTCTCCGGATAAAAAAGTCCTCAAAGGGAAATGTTCTTCCAATGTAAGATTAAATACACAATTTTTTATAAATAAATTCCAGGCTTTTTGGGTCCCCCTCATAAGTTTCAATTGTATGGAAGCTCGTTTTCCAGAAATCTCAATCTCTTAGAGAACTGGGACATCACCAAGCTAATTCTGGGGACACAAATGAAGGCCTGGCTATGGCCCACATGTGGGGTTTGTGCCATGTATACACCATCAGCCATGTGACATCTCTACACTAGCTGCGTTAGCTGCACATGATAAAAACTGGGCACCTCCCACAGGTGTCTGACTCTGGTTCGCTCCCTCAAAGATGTTCCTGCCCAGCTCCTCTCGTGGCCATGACCTGCCCTAGATGGGAAGGTCTCTGTCCCTTGCTCCCCTGGTCCGCAGCTCAGCTGGGCTCCAGCCACTATGACCATGGCTGTCGAGCCTTCAAGGCTCCTGCGTCTGCAGCATCTCTCCTCTTAGGAAATTGCCTGTCCCCATCCCTGTGAGTGTGAATTCCGTGATGCGAGGCCCACTGAAGAGAGATCACAGTATTGTGCAGAGCACCAAAGAGGAGCCATAAGCGGCTCCCTGGTTCTTGTCTCTGGACCACCAGAGTGCAAGGTAGGGTCTGGAGCTGGTGTCCTGCAAGCCCCTCAGGCACACACGCCCTGGGGCTTTGGATATGAATGAGTAGATGGTTTCTACAAATAATCTGCTCCCAGGAGGAAGGGCCTGAGTCGCTTACATTTTAGGAGGTTTCATGGCCACTTAGAAGAATCACTTGGTCCTGAGGCAGGAAGGAGGGTTGAGAGAGATGTCACCTGGGCCTGGACTCCCAGAGTCCTGAATTTGCTCTGTCACCTCTGTGAGCTACAGCCCCCAAACCCTTGACATCCATGGACAGCAGATAGGCGTTCCCCATGGGACTTGACAGGAGCCTGGCCATGGAGAGGCCAGTACAGCAGGATAGCGTGTATGGGGCTGAGCTGGGCCTCAAGCCCCCCGACTGCGGGGCAGGTGTCACATGACATCCACTGCAGGTGGCTTTGGCGGGTGTGCACTTCCTCCCCTCACCCACCTGCACGGAGGCATCACCACCTGTCCATTTGACAGATGGCGTCCGGGCTCAAGGACGTGGGCACCTCCCTGTGGCAGGCAAGTGCATGCCAGGCTGGCTTTCTCCTCACAACTGCACTCAGCACTTCAGCAGACCTGCCTCTCCTGGTGTCCCCATGGAAGAGGGACAGCCACATGTTAGAAGACATGGCAGCTGCCTACAAAGCCCTTTCTGGAAGGAGATGCAGACCCCAGTCCGCTGAGCCCAAAGTGGCCCTGAGTATCTCTGGGCTTCCCTCAGAAGTGGGGCCTCGGGTGGGACCTGCCACCCAGCCCGGTGTGCATCTGAGGGTCCCCTTCTCTGTCGCCAGGATGCATTTCAGGAGGAGTACTACAGGACGGGCACCTTCCCCGAGACACCCATGGTGCCTCCCCGGCGACCTTGGACCCTGCTCAACTGGCTGTTCTGGGCCTCGCTGCTGCTCTACCCTTTCTTCCAGTTCCTGGTCAGCATGGTCAGCAGTGGTTCCTCCTTGACACTGGCCAGCTTTGTGCTCGTCTTCTTTGTGGGTGAGTGGAGGGCTCCAGGCTGGCAGGGGAACACAGTGGTACCCACACTCCAGGGAGAGGTCGAGTCAGAGCCGGGATCGAGTCCGCACGGGTAGTTGTTCATGAGAGAGAAGGCACCGCCTGCAACTCATGGGGACCCTAGACTTCAGAAGGACCCCAGGCCTGGAAGAATCTGGAGGGCCCAGCCCTCCGCTTGCTCCCTGTGATGGGGGATGCTGCTGCCACTTCAGCCGCCCGAGCCTGGCTCTGCCTCCCTGTCCTCTGCAGCGAGCTCTGCCCACTGCAGTTATGTCCTCCTGAGGACAGCCACGTGGGACAGCCCAGTGAGAGCAGCAGGTGGCCCCTCCCCTTGGTGCAGGTGGGCAACACAGGACAGGCTTGGAGCTGAGCGTTTCCACTGAGCCACATCGCCTCTGTGGGACCAGTGTCCTCCCCACACTGTGGCTGTTGCTGCTAGGGAAGATTTAGGACAGACCAGGAGCCTGGATGACGCAAGAACCCGAGTAGCTTCGTAGTGCCCGTCAAGTCCCTGTGCATGCTGCCGTCCACCTATGAGGTGTGGCAGCCAGGTCCTTGCCTCTGCTTCTTGACCTACGAACGAGGGGTGCTGTGCTTCCTGGGGCCGAGGCCAACTCGGGAAGTGTCCCTGAGAGAGACCTGTCTCCCTGGGCTGGCAGCCTCTCTGAGGCCCTGGAGAGCCTGGGGAGACCACCCAGGTTTCCTGAGACTGAGGGGGCCATAGAGTCCAAGAATGCAGAGGCCCGGGTGCTTGTGTCACATGAGATTTTATCCTGTGGGATAGACGGATGCTGTGTGCTCCCTGTAAAAGACCCAGGCGATATAAAAGTGCACAAAACTAATGTGTGTCAGAAGCCAACTCCCCAGAGAGTACTGTTCTTGACAGTCTAGTGGACACGGATCTGGTCTCAAGCATACACACTTACCCCAGTTCTCACAACTGGAGTTTCTTTAACTTGCTTTTCTATCTAATAAGTCATGACTACCTAAACATATCACAGCACATAAACCCATCTCATTCTTTCAGATCAAGCCTGCCAATTCAGACTGTATGGTTGTAATATAGGCAAGCTGGACCCTGGTCCTAAAATAGATGCTAGCTTTTTTGTTTGTTTTGAGTTGGAGTCTCACTCCGTCACCCAGGCTGGAGTGCATTGGCATACTCATAGCCACCCCAGCGTCGACCTGCTGGGCTCTGGTGATCATTCCACGGTAGATGCGTGCTACCGTGACCGGCTAATTTTTTTTTTTTAATTTATTGTAGAGACGAGGTCTCACCAAGTTGCCCAGGCTGGTCTCAAACCCGCCTTGGCGTCCCAAAGTGCTGGGATTACAGGCTGAGCCACCGAGCCCGGCCTAGTTTTTTTTTTAATTAAAAAATATATTTTCGTGTTTACAGTTAAAGAGGATGGATAAGAAAATGTCCCATTCCCCAGAGGCAGCCTAGGGCACCCCAGGGCTGTGGCTGTGGCTGGCCAAGGGTTCCGGGGCAGCGACAGACAACAGGGTCCCCAGTGGGTCAGGGACAAGCTCAAGTGCTACTGAAGAAAAAAGGCAAACAAGGGCCAGTGCCCCTTGGAGAAACCTGCAGTTCCTTCAAGATGGCAGAGGGTGGGGACAGGGCCCACCCCAGGGATGCAGCAGATACCACAGGAGAGGCCTGAGCACTGTGCCTGAGGTGTGTGTGCTTGCTGGGGCGAGGAAGACTGGGGAGTTGACTCTGGAAGAGCAGCCAGGTCTCAATTTGGTTCTGAGACTGAGGAGAGACAGCCAAGTATTCCAAGGATGCAGAGGTCTGAGTGCCTATTTCAAATGGGTGATCTGTTACTCCTTGTGAGACAGATGCGATCTGCTCTCTGTAAAAGAGGCGGTATAAAAGCGCATGAAATTTCATGTGTGTCAGACAGAACCAGACACACAGGGCGTCTCCAGGAGCACCTGAGGAGCTACCTACTCTGTGCCTCCTCTGGCCAGAGCCTGCCTGTATTTCCCTCAAGTGACTCAGTTTTCATATCTGAATCCTCTTCCCAGTACCCTCAGCAGCACAGTCCATGTTTACTCACTTCCTTCTGCTCCATGAAGTCCTCGCTTCCACGGTTTGTGACAGCTCCGCAGTCATGCCCCATCTGTAGATGACCCATGGGGGACATGTGCCTCCTGCAGACTGGCTGGGCCCCCATCCCAGCTGCCCCCTCTATGTCCCACTAACAGTTGACAGACCATGACGAGAAGGCTTGCAACCCCATGTGCCTGACTTTGGAGGTTTCACTCACACGCCCATCTCGCCATTCTTTGTTTTGTTTTGTGAGTCAGGGTCTTACTCTGTTGCCTAGGCTGCAGTGCAGCTCACTGCAGTCTTTACCTCCTAGACTCAGGTGATCCTTCTGCCTCAGCCTCCCGATCAGCTGAGACTACAGGCACGCACCACCATGCCATGCCCAGTTATTACTATTTTTAAAATATTTTTTGTAGAGACAAGTTCTCGCTATGTTGCCCAGGCTGGTCTCCAACTCCTGGGCTCAAGCAATCCTCCCACCTCAACTTCCCACAGTGCTAGAATTACAGGCACAAGCCACTGCATCCTGTCCGTTTCTCCAATCTTAAACAATTGATTCTATATGGACTGCATGTCGGGTCCTGTGTCTGGTACTGGGCACGTCAAGTGCTGAAGATTTGGTCCCTGCATTCAAGGAGCTCACCAAGTCTGTTCTCTCCAGAGGCAGTGGTTGAAACAGCAGCTTCTGGGCATTAGGGCCAGTTTTTCAGCTTCCCAGTAGCTCCCGCAGGTGTGCTGCATACTCCCCGCGGTATGCAAGCCCTGTTGTCAGAGGACAGGCTGTGGCCAGGGCGGGACTTGGTTTACTGCTCCAAAAGCAATGCTGGAACTTGCTAGGCACTAAGCAGCTACTCAGGCTCTTGTGTTATCCAGGCTCCTGGTCTGTTCTAAAGCTTCACTGAAGGTGCCCTGGAAGCTTCTGCCCTGCATTCACAAAAGCACCCTCTTCTCCCGGGGGTTGGTAGGGGAAGCAGGGGTCTTTGCAGCCCCTGTGAATAGCTGTGCATGGCCTGCCATATCGATCACCTGCAGAGTCCAGGGAGGAAAGCCCCTCATGGGGCAGCCTTGCTCTGCTTGTTTTAATGTCACTGAGATGTCTGTACTCAAGAATGACTGTAGAGCTGGGTTTAGGGGGTGGTTCCCCAAATTTGCCAGCTGTGACTTGGAACCAGCTGCCTTCTGGTGGCTCTTGGCGGACCAGACGGCCCTGCAGCCTTGTTCCGGCGCCTAACTCTCTGATCTCCCCGCCTCCACAGCCTCCGTGGGAGTCCGATGGATGATCGGTGTGACAGAAATTGACAAGGGCTCTGCCTACGGCAACTTCGACAGCAAGCAGAAACAAAACGACTGACTCAGGGACTCTCACCATCCGAAGGGAACCTTGGGGAACTGGTGGCCTCTGCATACCCTCCTTAGCAGGACACAGGGACAGTGATGAGGCTGGGTGAGGTCCTGCGGGGCAGAGCGGAGGTCGTGGGCTCTCCAGCCAGGGAGTCTGGCCTCAAGGCCGGATGGGGAGGAGGATGCTCTCCAATCTTTTCCCCCATGTGTTTTGGTGGGTTTCGGTTTCCTTTCTTTTTCTGTGAGTGTGAGAATGGATGTGTGGCCGAGTGTGAGCCTTGTTCTGTGATCACTCAAAGGGTATTTCAGATTGCAGGGGAGGGCAGGGCTGAGGACTGGAGGGGTCAAGTTTCCCTTTCATCCTTTGGTGCTGAGTTTTCTGTAACCCTTGGTTGCCAGAGAGAGAGAGTGAAAAGCGCTTTAGGTGAGACGACTAAATTATGCCTCCAAAAAACACAATTAAAGTGCTTGTCTGGGTCATCTGTGGTGTATGTTTGCACAGACACTCCCTCTCCATCTCGCCCTCTGCCATGTACTTTGGTGTTCCGGGAGCTGTGAGCAGTCCAGAGGGGCGGTCACACTAGGCCAGCGCAGTGATGCACCCTACAAGTGACAAAGGTGCAGGCGTGGCAAGACCAGTCAAGTGCTTCCCTACGACACCGCCTGGGGTCCTCTATAAGGCGACCTTGGCTGTCTGTCTCACTGCCATGGGGTCTTCCAGCATTAGTCTTGAAGATGTGCCCCAACTCCCTGAAGAGATGCATCTCGAAGCTGAACATGAAACCACGAAAATAAGCCATGGCATGCTGAAGTAATTTGCAAGATGGGCTTGCATCTCCTGTACTCCTTGGCAGTGATGGCAGGAGCTGCATGCCCCTAGACAGACACAGGATTGCTTGATAAGACCTTGCCCTGCCCAGCACGTAGAGTTCATCTACAGCCATTCAAAGCCAGGCCCATCTCTGACCAGGGTCACACCGGAGATGACACTCATGCCTGAGAGTCCCAAGGCTTCTGTTTTTCATCAGGTTCCTGTCTGGTTCTGTTTTGCTCCTATCAAGAATTCTCTCCAGCACTGTCAGGGATCTTTGAGCAATGGCCAGTAGGAGGACTGTGTGGCCTGCTGGCAGTCAACAGAGGCCAGATGGGAAACAAAAGGCAGTCACGTCCTCAGAGAACAATGAAGTGCTAGCTACCATATTGCTTTAGGTTGAGACACCATGGCACTTGGAAGGGTGGGTGTTTGTGAGTGTGGGGACCCATGGGGAACATCTTTCTCCTTCTGGGAGGCACCGTGGGGCCTGGTTCAACACAAGCTTCACGTGGTGCTGTGGTGACATAAGAAGGGTGGACTGTGCGTACAAAAGCTGGCCAAACATCACATCAAAGGATATTCTGAAGGCCAGGTGTGGTGGTTCACACCTGTAATCCCAGCACTTTGGGAGGCAGAGGGGAGAGGAATGCCTGAGCCCAGAGGTTCGAGACCAACCTGGGCAACTTGGTGAGACTTCATCTCTACAATAGTCAAAAATTAGTGGGGTGTGGTGGCACGCATCTGTAGTTCCAGCTACTTGGAAGGCTGAGGCAGAAGGATCGCCTGAACCCAGCAGGTTGAGGCTGCAGTGGCCATGATCGTGCCACTGCACTGTAGCCTGGATGACAAAGTGAGACTCCAACTCAAAAAAAAAAAAAAGATATTCTGTGCAGGGTCAGGTTTTTAGATGTTTGCTCATTTAGTCACTAGCTGTTTACCAGGCACAACTAAACTGGATAAGCCAAGGGTTTACAAGAACTCTAGAGAAGTTCTCTTTGCTTATGGGGCAGGAATGTCTCAATACAAATGAATTGGAATTGCAGACATAACACAGGGATGAAATCCAGGCTGACTTGGGGAAGGGAGTGCCGGAGCACCAGCACGTCTGCCCACTCTGCACAGGTCTGAAGCGCAGGGGGTGACCTAAAAAAGGGGCCTTGGGGAAGTGCACGTTTGTGCAGGTGTGGAGTCCTGTGTGTCCGCGGGTGACCCCTGGTGGGCTTGCACTTCTGGCAGTGTGCATGGTGCTGTAAGGTCTCGGCAAGCTATTTTTCCTCTCAGATCCCCAGTGGCCCCATCTGCAAAATGGGGGTGAGGATACCTACCTGTTGGGTGTGTCAAGGGTAAAAAGAGGTACACTGTAAGAATCCTAAAACACTAATCAAACAAGATGAAAGGTGCCTCTATGTTGCTGTTTCTCAGAAAAACTCAAATGACCCGGTACTAAACACGTATCACTTTTCTCACTGTCATTCTCCCATTCAATATAGGGGTCATTTCACTTCTAAAGTCATACATCCCCCTTCCTTCTACCTGGGACTTGTAGGGCTCAAAGGCATTGTCTTCTTCTGAATTGACTCTGGGACCCCACATAAAGCATGACAGGCAAACAGAGAGTGGCAGCTTACCGCCTAAGAGGTGCCATGCTGCAGCACAAGCACGAGAGCTTTCCATGGGAAGGGCAAGGCAGGCGCTGGTTTTGGAATTGAGCTAGATCACTGGAGAGAGTGCAGTGTGCTGAGAAGCACTCTGGACCTCGTCCTCATCAGTCATCAGTCATTGGCCCTTCCGTGAAGGGTGTCGTTATATGGTCTGGGGATCTGGTTTCCTTCCTCCCTGCTCCCTCAATAACATAGGCCAGCACCGCTTCTCCTAGAAGCAATCTCATCGCTGCTCCCAAATCTCTTCACCCACGTTCAGGTCACACAGAGGCCGTGAACTCTTCAGCAAAGAACAGTTTTGGCTCCCAAGGTAATTTTTTTTTTTTATGAATTAAAAATTCTCAGAGTTGAAGCCATCTCTTTGTCCCTTAAATAGAGCACCATGGACTAAGAGCTACACTTCCTGTCCGTCTTTCTCACATCTCCATCTCGTTCTAGCTCTAGCTCTAGTTCATCACTCTGCTGAGAGCCTGTTCCATAATTCAGTGTGGCAGAGAAAATTACAAACTTTTACTGAATCTGGAGAGCGGGGCAGGGTCATCTCTGGATATCGAAGACTCTACCCTAGACTTCTGCAGTGAGCAGGCAGGGATATGAATGAATTTCTTCTAAGAAGCCAAGCCCACAGGGACTCTTGGTGAAAAGATACCAACCATCTGTAAGATGCAGTTTGAAGTTTGGGGAATGTAGACTTATTCTGTGACTATGAAGTTCACATGATTAACCACAGGGGAAGAACTATGGCACTTTGTGAGTCTATCACCTTGTTTGTCACCTTTTATAGCAAGAAAACAAACTTTTTCCTGTGACCACTCTACTCCTAGAATATCTCGACTGCCATATTCTCCAAATGCATGCAAAACCTTGTAAAAGTAGCTGATGATGTTAAAAATTTTTAAATATTAGTGTTTTCCTAATATACGCATAAAGTGGGAGGGGAGAGACAGTGTTTTAAATGTCAAGTCCAATTAATTAACTATCCAGCCAAAGCTTAAACTTAGAAATAGTTGATGTGGCAGGCACAAAGGGGCCCCAGTGAAGTGGCTTTCTCTAAAGCACTGGTCTCTGACTTTTCACACATTTACTATGTTAAAAAGAGACAGAAACAAATACCTTGGGTTTAGCAGGTCTCCTGAGGGCTGCAAGCTAGATGGAGGAATATTCAGTGCCACTAGGACCTGCATTTGTGTGTAGAAGAACATGAAAGGAAGGTTGTGCCTGTGTCTGACCCCCAGGCCATTGCTTCCTTCCCCCGGAGCTTCTTGAAAACCAAACGAGAATCTCCAGGTACTGAGCAGTTGTGTGGTCCTAGGTGTGTCTGCCCTCTGTTACAACTGTGTTTGACAATACCTTAACTACAGTCATTCTGAGCACTGTTGATGGAGCATGAGATACATCCAGTGTGAAGGCTACATGCTTATTGATATGCTAGTGCTGTCATACTTTCCTACTCCTCTGGTCCTAGTCATGGCTTGGTGTGAGGAGGCAGGAGACATCGAGCTGTGCTGCCAGGTGCTTCCCACCGAGGCCATCCAGCTGAGAGCATCTCTGGGCTGGTGCCCTAGGCTGATGAGTGCAAACACTGCACCCGCGGGCACCCAGAAGTGACCAGCATCTTGCAGGCCGTGGAGGGCCTTCAGGCCATCTGCTTAAAATCCCATCTCTGGATTTCCCCGTCTATATTGCAGATCTGGTGGCTGTTTGGATGAATGAGAAACTGGCTATATTTCAGTAGGGTGTTTTCCTCAAAGTATCTGCAGAGATTTAACTGAAAAGAATTTTTTGAACACATTTTCTCAGGCATCAGAGGAGCTCCTGAACCAGTTCAGTGTTGGACACACCAGCCATCCAGTAGTGACATCCTGTCTCTACAATTCACGTCCTCAGCATATCACACCCCGGCACGCAGGGCCTGGGTTTTGAATATTTCCAGAGTTTCAAGTAAATTTAAACAAGAAACAAATACTCCAGGTGTTTCAAGGCTTTGGCCTGGCATAATGGCTTCTGAAAGCACCAGACTTGCAACTTGGGAAAAGGTCAAGGACGTGCTGCTATCTCTCCTGGCCCAGGACATTCAATGCCATTCAGAGCCTTTGTCACCAAGTGGCACAGTATCTGATGATAATATTCAACTGTTTGGAATGACCACTGTTTTGCTCAAAAACAGTATGATATGAGAAATTTAACATAAATAGTGTCTCCTCCTCAGAGTGACATCTGTCTGAGGGCAGGGGCAGGCACTTGGGCTCACTGCCCTGTCCCCTCCAGCAGGGCCTCATCACAGTGCCCCTCAGCAAATGCTGAATGCATGAAGGGGACACCTATTTAGAAGCCCGAACAACTGAATTTCAATTGCCTTTTGATTCCCTTTCCTGACGTAGAAAAGAATCTTTCTGAAGAACAACTAGGCCAGAATAAGCTTGAGTAATTACTTATAATTATTATATAGTCAATACTTTGAGATTTCCGACTTACCTGTGAAAAAGCCAAGTTGTTTGCCAGGAGAGAACATGCGGTTCCAGCCAGACCTCCCACAGCTCTGCAGGCCTGTCCTAAATGAATACTACAGTTGCGAATGGATGAAAAAGCAATTATTAAACACCTACTGAGATCTTCTCAACAGCTGGAAATCTCTCTGAGGGCTGCGTTAGTAAAGATTTTCGTTAAGACTCATACAATTTTACATCTACTATTTTTTTCATACAAAGGCACAGTCTTGTTTTACATGTTGAAGTGACAAGGTATTTTTGACATTTTTGGCACCTATGTTCTGCTGAATTTTAAGGAGGTGACTGGTATGAATACAAAATTAAGATTGCCAAAATAAATTATACAAATGGCACTTTTCTTTCTTACATTCCACAGTGCTAGTTTTAGCCAGATCTTTGCCAGACATTCTAGGAAATTCAGAAACATCATCAATGATGCTCCAGAACGCCATCTATCTATATCTCTGCGAAAGAGGAGGAAGGAAAGATGGTGAACAGCAAAGGGTGGGGCAAACTTGTGAAGCGTCCAGGTTACACACTGCCAAGGTGCCTGACCTGTGGAAATGGTGCAGCCTAGAAGGAGTGGGCACCATGGCTAGAGCTCCTTGACTCGCACCCAAGGCAGAAGTAACTAGGGTGGCAGCTGGCCCCGCCTGCTGCAGGCAACATAACGTCAAGGGAAGACAGAATGGCTCCTCCTCCACTGGCTCTGCCCATCAGAGAGAGATCTGCACACGGGAGCATGTACAACATGCCCAGGAAGGGCAGGGAATGTGTTGCTCTAAGTGAACAGTGATTCTTACCTTTTGGCCCGTGTCAGTCATGCCCAGGGTTCATGAGATGATTGTGAACCGCTCACGGGATGTTCTTGGAGGAAAGACCTGGATGGACCCATTAAGAGGGAAGATGAATGAATTTTATAGGTGGCTTTGCAGCAACATTCTGGAGATTTTTTAATGGATGATTTTTTTTAGTAGGTTATGAAAAGCAGTAATGGCTAGCAGAGCATAAAGATGTCCTAAGAATGAATGTCAGACTGACCAAATGTCGCTTTTCAAAAACATGATAAAAACTAGTGAATTCGAATTTCAGCAAGCTATCTGACAGAACCATACTAGTCTTTGAGAGCATGTGTGGACTGGGTGGATATGTGGACTGAGAGGATGGGAGCTTTTTACTGTGAAACAGTCGATGAATGGACTTGTCATGTCAGCCTGGGATATTGTCTCTGTCATACTATGTGCATCTTTTCAAAATTTTTATTGATGGGTTGAGCAAAGATGAAGCTAATAAAGCATGTGGTGAATACCACCAGAAGGCCCAGCTCAGTGGATTGGGTGAAATTCAAGTGACAAGAAACTTCAGCTTGGGAAAATGCAGATGTCTCTGCTGCCTCGCCCTCACCAGTTATCTTTAGGGAAAGCAGCTGACCCCTACTACCCCAACCGGCCTCACCTGGGCCTACCTGTCCCTTAGCTCCAGCTCTGCTATTATTCCATGCTCTCTCTGCCTCTGCCCCTTCCCCTGTACATGCGTGCACTTGTGTTCTTACCTCTCGTCTACTTCATGACTGCATTCCTGGGTCGACTATTCCTTCTCAGGCAGCCCTCCCCTTCACTTCTCTCACTAGGCCAGCTCCCCCACAAACCATCAGGATGACAGAGGTGGGACTCCATGCAGGCAGGGGCTATGTCTGTTTTGCTGTATTATGATTAGTATAGCGCTACAGCACAGACTACCACACCTGCTACTGTCAGAGCATCTGCAATCGCAGTTCCAACATACTCTTTAAGAAGGCACTGGCCAACTGAAGTGGTCTGGGACAGCCAAGATGGTTTCAGCATTAGAAGCTATTACAGAAAGCTTGGGGGGCAGAGATGAAGGCATCAGAGTGAAGAGAAACAGCAACATTCAAATATATGCAGGAATAGCCAGGTGTGGAGAGTACAAATTAGCAACAGGATGAAGATGTGATTTCAGCTCAGAATAAAAAAAATTATAGCAATTAAAGTGATTCTAAAATAGAAAGAAGCAATTGCGGAAGTTATGAGCAAAGAGTAAATAAAATGCAGTGTAAACAGTAGACTCAGTCACCTGGGGGAGAGATGATCTGAAATTGCAAGGAGATTGGGAAAAAAAAACAACACTTAAAGGTACACATGTGTTTGCAATAAGTGACTAAAGCAGGAATGATACTGATGGACTAAGCACAAATCATCCCAAGAAACATGAAAACAACTATGCTTCTACCATTGAGAACAGCTGGCTCAAGAAGAGAGCCAGAGACCTGACAAGACAGCAGAGCATCAGAACACGTGGCAGAGGACCTGTCCCAGAGAAGGCCTGTGACCTTCCTGTCAATTCAGGGGAGTGTGGAATGTGAGAGGCTGCGAGGCTGCAGGAATGGATAAACTGCCAGACATCTCCAGCAGCACGTCATGGGAGTTTCCATCACAACATGAAATGAGGGACTTGCAAGACAGTGACTTCAGACACCACCCATTACCCTGGTGCCAAAACCAGACAAACACATGATGAGAAACAAACTATAACAGAAGCAAAACTCCTCAACAAAATATTGCAAATGAATGCAGCAAAACATAAAAAAAAAAAAAACCACAATAATCAACTAGGACTTATGGCAGGAATACAGGCTTGATTTAATATTGAAAAAGTGATTAATGTAATACACTATATTAACAGAATAAAGGATGGTCATCTCAATAGATGAAGAAAAAGCATTTGACAAAATCCAACAGTCATTCAGGATAAGAACTCACAACAAACTAGAAACAGAAGGAAACAGAAGGAAATTTCCTCAAATGGAGAAAGGGCATTAATGGAAAAACCCAACACCATACATAATTGTGAAAGAATGAATGATTTCTAACTAGGATAAAAAACATGACAAGGATGTCCACTCTCACAGAATGCTATTCAACACTGTACTGGAACATCTAGACAGTGCAATTGGGCAAGAAAAAGAAATGAAAGGCATCTATATTATAAAAGAAATTGTCTTTATCCATGGACAACGTAATTTTATATGTAGAAAAATCCTATGGAGTCCATAAAACAACTACCAAAACTATTAAATGAGTTCAGCAAGGCCATAGGATACAAGGTCAACATACAAAAATCAATTATATTTATATATACTAGCAATGAACAATCAAAATGAAATATTTTCATTCACAGAAGCATAAAAAGAATAAAATACTAAGGAATAAACAAGTTCAAGAGTTATATAACAATAATTCCAAAGCAGTACTGAAGAAATTAAATACTTAAATGAGTGGAGATAGATCCCATGTTATCCCATGGAGATGGACTTAAAATTAAGGTAACAGTATTCCCTAAAATTGCTATCTAGATTCAGTGCAATCTCTATCAAAATCCCAGCTGTTATGGGTTTTGTAGAAATTAAAAACCTGATCCTAAAATTCATATGGAAATGCAAATGATCCAGAATAGCCAAAACAATCTTGGGAAAAAAAAGAACAAAGTTGGAAGACTCACACTTTTCATTTAAAAAACTTACTATAAACCTATAGTGATTAAGACAGTGTGACACTGCAAATGATAGACATATAACTGAATAGAACTGAAAGTTCAGAAATAAACCTTTATATTTACGGACAACTGATTTTCAACAAGGATGCCAAGACATTTCAATGGCAAAAGAATATCTTTTCAACAAATGATTTTGGGTCAAATAAATATCCATATGCAAAGGATAAATCTGGACCCTTATCTGATATTATATACAAAAGTCAACTGAAAGTAGATGACAGGCCTAATGTAAGTGCTAAAACTCTTAGAAAAAAACACAGGTGTAAATATTTCTTCGTGACGTTGGGTCAGACAATGATTTCTTGGATATGATAGCAAGAGAACAAGCAATAAAGAACAAGTTGGAAAAAAAAAGAAAAAGTTGATAAACTAGACTTAACAAACCATATTTCCAGTAAAGGACCTATATCCAGAACATTAAAAAAAAGTTCTTACAATTCAATAGTAAGACAAATAACTCAATTTTAGGATTATTTGAATAAAATATCTGAATAGATATTTCACCAAAGAGGATATGCAAATGGTCAACAAGCACTAAGGAAGTTCCAAACCAAAACCACAATAAAATACCACTTCACGTTAAACAGAATGGTTATTATCAAGAAGAAAGACAGTGGCTGGACTCAGTGGCTCAGTTTATAATCCCAACAGTTTGGGAATCCGAGGCGAGTGGACTGCCTGAGCCCGCAGGTTCAAGACCAGCCCAGGCAACTTGGCAAGACCTCGTCTCTACAAAAAAGAAAAAGAAGAAAGACAGTAACAAGCCTGGAGAATCTGGGCCCCTCACATCAAGGTGGCAAGAATGTAAGATGGCACACCACTTTGGAAACATTTATAAGTTTCTGAATATGTTCAACATACATGTACCACATAACCCAGCAGCTCTGTTCCCAAGAGAAATGACAACATATGCCCATACAAAGACTTGTATGAGAATGTTCAAAGCAGCATTATTAATAATAAATAAAAAGTGGATGTAACCCAAGTACCTATCAACTAGTAGATGGGTAAATAAAACAAGTGACATATCCACACAATAGAACAGTATTCAACAATAATGGAATGAGTACTGATAACATGCTGCAACATGGATAAAACTCAGAAATGTGCTAAGTGAAAGAAGCCATGCATAAAATAGCACATTATAAAATTCTGTTTCTATAAAATGCACAGAATAGGCAGATCTATAGAAACAAAAAGTAACTCAGTGTTACCTACAGCAGGGAGTGAGAATTCAGAGTGACTGCAAATGGACATAAGATTTCTTTTGGGGTGATGAGAATGTTCTAAAAAGGCTGTGATGATGCTTGTACAACTATATAACTATATTCAAAATCCCTGAATTGTACCCTTTGAATATTATATAAATTATAATTCAAAAAAGCAATATAAAAAAGTCTTAAAATCCTAGTAGCTGTGTAAATCCTTCTGTCATGCCAACATCCTCTGGACATGAACTTCTTGGCTGAGGGTACCTGCTACCTTGGAGGAAGGTGACAAAATAAACTGCTGGAGAAATGACTCACCCAGGATGAGCAGCTGTGTATATGGAGTGAGTCAGCGATCTTCCGAAAAGATTTCAGGAAGCTTTAAGGGCAATCTTTAAAAAACATTTAATAGCAAAAAGAAATCCAAGAACACCATCAATGATATAATTCGGGCTATTTTAGAAAGCTAATGCTGAACTGTTTATATTCTGGAAACAACACTTTCTTATCAGGAGATCGTTCAGCAGTGTTTACATTGAACTAGCACCTATACATCCTGGTTTAATAAACTGAGCTTCCAGAGTGGGATAGCAAGGCGTAAATGTTCAATCGTTATAAATGTGCTGGCTAATAGAAAGCAAAGAGGGCTACCTTGCATCGTTAGTGTTGTCTCACTTATCTCCTTCGCTTTTTGGTGAGGAGATCCCAAATCCTTCCAGAATGCCTAACCTGGTGCCCGCTTTGGGCACACGTGCCTGTGCTCCTGAGGAGGAACACATGAGTGAAGATGACAGACCTCTGTATCATGTATGATCTTGGCTCAAAGCTGTTAACCATGAAAAGACAGTATAACTGAGCTTTCCTAAAATAAACCATTTATTGAAAAAAGAAACTTTTCCTCAAATTTCATTAATCAGCCTTTTGCATAACATACCTGCAGCTTGCCAACAACAACAAAAAGGTAAGGTTTCACAGTCAGTGCACTCGACAAACAGGAGATTAAAAACAAAGTCCGGGACGCCTGATAACACTACAACTTCTTTTGAACCTAGAAAGGTCAAAAACACTATGCTGATGTCACGGTTCTCAGTCACGCAAGACACGGAGGAGACGGAGGCGATGGTCTGTGGACAGTAGTAATGGCACTTAACATGCAGCTTCTTCAACCTTGTGGTCACCAGCCCTCCAGAGGGCCCTGTGCCACGTCAGACAAACAGGAGCAGCAGGAGAAGTGACGCTTGTCACCTGTGCAGTCTTCAGTCTCGGAAGGTTAAAAAGGCTTATACTGCTTCTCAGCACAGTCTTCATGTAAATATTACATACAGTAGTGATTACGAGAACTTCCAAGTCCATATGCCACTAGGCTTCATTCTTCATCTGTGCAAACCTGTGGGGAAGCAGGGGAGAACTGAGTCCCTGCAGAAGCAGGCATGCACGTGTGTATGTGTGCACGTGTGCATGCGTGCAGCATGAGACCTACATGTAAAGCTAAAGAAATGCAGCGGCAGTACCAAGTTACTGCTTAAAGTTAAACCTGGGAATTGAATACTGACAGCATTTTATTATTTTTATTTCTTAGATTTGGGATCTCACTCTGTCGTCTAGGCTGGAATGCAGTAGCATAATCATGGTTAACTGCAACCTTGACCTCCTGGGCTCAGGCTATCCTTCCTCCTCAGCCTCCCAAGTGGCTGGGACTATAGGTGTGCATTGCCATGCCCAGCTAATTTTTTTTTAAGAGATGAGGTCTCACTACATTGCCTAGGCTGGTCTTGAACTCCTGGCTCAAGCAATCTTTCCGCCTTGGCCTCCCAAAGTGCTGCGATTACAGGCGGTGACTACCGCGTCTGGCCCAAAAGCATTTTAAGTATGTATATTACAATCACAGGATAACGAAGACATAAGTGTGGTCCAATTATAAATCTCTCACATCTCCACACCTGACCCAGCTGTCTGCTCCTAATCCCTCTCACCAAGAACACCACCCCACTCTTTTGCACTCTCCTCCATTTACCGGAAGTGCCTTTGCAGGGCCCTGCCATGCTGTCTTCTCACCCTTCTCCTCTATGGACCCACCCAGCAGTACTTCTGTCCCCAAATCTGTGCTCTAGTCCAAATCTCTCTTGAGTGCCAGTCCCAAATATCCAAATGCCATCTGAATCCCCAAGCCATGTTCCAAACACACCTCAAGCTTCAACTACCAAAGAAGACCCGTCACCTCCCTGGCCTACCCCTCACTCCACTGCTTCTTTCCTCCTTTGGTGAACAGCGCCTATGACCTGGTGCCACAAACCAGAAATCTGGGAGCCACCCAGACTCCTCCCCTCACGTGCCTTTCATAGCCAATCAGTGGCCAGCCGTGGTCACTCTAACCCTAGCTACGGCTGACAGCTCACCCTGCCTACCCATTCCTAACCCTTTAGCTGTATCAGAAGCGTCCTAACTAGTCTCTTCCCTCCAGATGACCTTTCTCAAACACTGTTAATCACATGATGTTTACAAGGAAATGGAAATCTCTTTGTGTTGCTCCTGATTTCTTTTCCACCCTTGTCGTCTCGTCATTTTCCACACCCTATGCTCACCAGGACCTACCTGTCCGCAGTTCCTCAACTGTTCACCCTCCATGTTCACCTTGCCAAGATTCTTCCCTTGTCTGCTGTCCCCTCCCTCACTCCTGGACTGGCCAAGCCTCTTCCCTAGTCTGCCATCCCCTCCCCAACTCCTGGCCTGGCCAAGTCCTCTCAACAGCTAAGGCACCTCATTCTAGAGAAAACAGTAACTGAGATGACCTGACTGCATGAAATTTCTCTTCTCAAAAACCCCACATTATCACTGCTCTTAATGTAATGACTAGTCGTCACTAACCTGTCTCTACTCTCAGAGTAGACTACACCACTCTCAAGAGTGGAAACTGTCTTTCATCCAGGTCCATTTAAGATTCCATTTAGCTGTCTCCAGTGCATCTCAAATGTACCATCAAAACAGACCAACTTGAACCCTGATGAATATTTTCCAAATGAAAAAAAAAAAAATTCAAAAATCCCTAGCATAATAATACATTTAGTACCTTTCTGTTTCAGATATAGGTGCTCTATGTTTAAGTTTCCAAATTTCCTTAAGGGCCAGAGGCAAATATTTAAACATGACAAAGACTATCCAGCAATCTGCCAAACCTTGACAAACGAATGGTCGAGGAGCTGGCTGGCTGTCCACCTCATCTTTGGGTCACTCTCGAGACAGTGAGAAAGGAAATCCTTCCCTTCAGGGCTTAATCTCTCGGGGATGGGGGGCTTATGCCCCATTCCCACTTTATACATAATCTGGAAGTTGTGTTCATACTCATGCCAAGGCCTCTAAAAAGACAGAAAGAAGTTGGGTTTAGTATTACATGGCCATAACAAATGCAATTGCCTAGTCTCTTTTCAGTCATCTCCAAGTTAATATATATCAGAGGTCAGCAGACTTTTACTGAAACAGCCAAACAGTTACTATTTGAGGTTTGAAGGCCAGATGGTATTTGTCACAACAATTCAATTCTCTCGTTGTAGCATGACAATATATAAATAAATGGGTGTGGCTGTTCCAAGAAAACTTTACCTATAAAAAACAGGTGGCCAGCTTGCCTATCTATTCCATTTAATATGCTACCTTGCTCAAAAATTGAAAATTTCATTAATGCAAAGCTTAGATGATTGCATTAAGATCATATGAAAAATGAGACTCACAGGGAAAGGACTAAGTTTGTGAACATCCTGATTTGTGTACCGTTATTTGGTTATTGTCAACATGTATTCTGCCACATGAGAACTTGTTTTTTCTCTTATATGTGGCTTGGCTGAAGTAACATAGACATTATGGCCACCTTTCTATTTTAATGTGAATAGAAATAACATTAGCTAATACTCACTGAGCACTTATTATGTGTGACCTTTTTCAGCAGCTGCAAGGTACAATAGTATAATAATTTAATTTCCTACTAATAATACAGTAGGAAACTAAGATTTCTACCTTTTTCCTGTATAGAAGACGCTACACAGGCATACACTGTGTATATCTTTATACATTTGTAAAACTGCTAATTAGTATTACCATCATAAGATAAATTTCAGAAGCAGAAATTTCTTGGTTTAAGGGCTATGTACACTTAAAACTTTGCTAGAGATTGGAGCTGTTCTCCAGAGCAGTTTTTACCTATAAACTTTGAATTTTTGCCCACAATATGTCTGTTTCCTTACACTCTAATAGCAAGTATTATCAGTCTTTTAAAATGCTACTCATATGCTCAAGTAAAAAAAATTTCACTTTTAAATGTATAATTCTAGTTAACGAGGGTGTCATCTTTTTTTTTATTACTAGACTTAAGTTTTTGGAGCAAGATTGGGGGTTACAGAAAAGTTAACTGGAAGGTACAGACAGTTCTCACAGACCCTCCATCTCTTCCCTACCCCTCAGTTTATTATCTACAACCTATATTAGTGTGGTCTATTTTTTACAACTGATGAGCCAATGTTGACACACAATTGTTAACTGAAGTCCACAGTTCATACTCTTGTGTGGCACGGTCTATGGGTTTAGACAATGTATATGGATATTGTCCGCCATCACTGTATCCTACCAGGTAGTTTCACTGCCCTAAAAACTCCGGTGCTCCACTTATTCGTTTCTCCCTCCCCACAACACCTGGCCACCACTGATCTCACTGTCCCTCCGGAATGTCATGTAGACTTTCAGCATCATCATTTGCAGCCTAGATTCCTCCATGTCTTTCTGTGGCTCTACACCCTTGTGTGGCTATGACATAGTTTGTTTATCCATTTATCTGCTGAAGAATGTGTTGGTTGCTTCCAAGTTCTGCTGTTTATGGATAAAGCTGCTGTAAGCATGCATGTGCAGGTTTTGTGTAGACATTAAGTTTCCAAGTCATGTTTCTTTTTGTAACTGCTTGTTTCTTCTTGAGGTTTATGCTTCTGTCCATTTACTCTTAAGAGTTCTCTAAGCCATATACCTTTTCAATATTTGTTTCTCAATTTATCATTTGTCTTCATCTCATTGTATCTTGTGACAGGTCATATTTTTATCTCTAATCAGGTTCTCTATTTAGCAGGAACTGTGTCCACAGTCTTTATAATGAACAATCAAACCACAGTTACTATTCTATCAACGTCCTGTGCCCTCCTGAAGTCACCCTGCCAGTGCAGGCTCTGTTTACCTTGCCAGTCACCATCTCTATGACAACACAGCCCAGACTCCAGACGTCAGCCGCACGCCCGTGGCCTTCTCCTTTGGCACGAGTGATGACTTCGGGTGCCATGTATGCTGAAAAGTCCAGAAACAGTGTTAGTGACAGGTTGCAAACACAGTACCGAATGTTAATAGAGCCAAGCTACAAATTGATATATATAATATTCTTTCCCCGAGTTATGTAATAGGAATTATCAAAAACTTACAAGTAGATATTTCAAATCAACTTGTTGAATGGACATTTTAGGACCTGAATTATCTTTTAAAAGATAATTTTTGAAAGTGCAGGTTTTCAAATAAATTATATTCGCAATGAAAATAGGAAATTTAACCTGCAAAGGAGGGAAAATCTTATGACACTAAATAATCAAAACAAATAATAACCATTTAGCCACAGTGTTGTTTTGATTAGAATAGTTTTAATAAAATCAATGCAAACAACAAAAGGATTTTCCTGGTAAGAAAAAGAGGTGTTACTTCCTCCTTTAACTTCAAAGGTGTAATTTAATTTCCCAATCTGACAATGTTCTCAGGGGAAGTCTACACTGTGAGGGAGTAGTCCTTTTTACCATCAGCAACCCTGACTCACACTCCAATCTCCATTTACAAGGATAGGTGAAGGAAAGCCCAGGCCCCATGCATACTTCAGTAAGTCAGAGTGCAGAGACTGGCCACACTGTTCCTACCTGCTGTCCCCAGTGTGCTATTCACTTCACCAGGCATGGTCTGGGCATTGTTTTTAAGCTTTACTGAACATCCAAAATCTCCCAGTTTGATGAGTCCAGAAGAGGTAAGGAAAATATTGGCACCTAATAAGAAATAAGCAGTTGTTAAAAATTCTCTGATACATGAAGTGAGCATTTTAAAGGTTACATGACAATCTAAGCTACCAGAAACTTCATTCACAAACCAAGTAACATAAAGCTTTATGAGGTCTTACTTACAAAGCACAATAAGATTTGTACACCTTATTCCAATACAAAGCAATGGAATTTTAACATCAGGGCAGATGGCTCTGACCAATACATGCTGAACTGAAATACATGTATAAGTTCTAACATGAAAAGCCCACAGAGACAACTAAAGAGAAACTGCACACAGAACACAAATGCTGGTGGCACAGGCCCTGACAATCAGAGATGTGTGCAATTAGCAGCCTCTGTAACAGAAGTGGCACGTACACAAGACCTGGCATGTGTGCTACAGCTCCTCAGCGTCAAAGCTGAGGCCACCCTGAGATTTATTTTAGACTGTGACAGAAAACAAAGTTCTGTAACTTTCAAGTATTTCTACAAGCAACAGATACACCTAACTTGTATTCTAGTTGGACTCTGGGGTTACTGCTCATCTCCCAGAGCAGCCTGGTCTTTTGCTCTAGGCTACAAGGTATTATCACTCCAACTAGGTGACACATCTCTGGCATCGTGTCCTACATACCTCCTTCAAAAAGCAACATCACAGAGCCACACGAGTCAGATAAGCAAGCCTTCGATGAGGTGAAGTCTAACAGTTAATACTCATAACCCAGTGCTGACAGTCCCCATGTGGTGGTAACTGTTCTACATCTACAACCTCTCAGCCACGCTGAATCACTTGTTAAGGATACCAGTGAGTAGACTCACTCAAGGATGCTGGGGTTCTCTCCATGCCATGGAATATACATGAAGATACCATTTTGTGATAGTGGGCAGAGGCTGAGTGTAGTGTCTGTGGCAGAAGGACTGGAAATGGGCAATGCTACAGCCTGATAAAGAGCCAATTAAGCAAACGCCCAGAATGACCCCAGACAGCAAAGCCACATGGTGGGCAGGCATGATGCCAGCAAGACTGGTATGTGGCGGGTGTTTCAGGGGGAACCACGTTACGAAGCATGGGCAAGTCTCACATCCAGAACAAAGCAGACTCTACATAATCCAGAATAGTTTCCCAGACGGTCTGGTCCCTGGTCTGAAGTCAGGTCAATTCTTAAGTGAATGTGTTTAGGTTAACTTCAGACTACAGGACAGAATGGAATGCTTCAGTCTCAGGCCAATTAGACAAAAGTATTTCCCTGCTTTGATTATCCCAAGACTTTCAAGTACAAAGGTCAGGGGCATGGTGTGGTGAAGGCAGATGCCACAGGGTCAGCTCTAAGACAGAAGCACAGCTTTCCCCTCATGCCGGATGAGAAAAGCACTTTCCATCCATCAGCATGACCAAATTAACCTTTAACAGAACTCCAGTTTGGAGGTTTGTGTAATCAAACCCTATTCTTGTCTCAAAAACACAGCCTTATGTTATGGCTTATGCAGGCATTTCTGACACTTTACATATTCATGGTGTTCATATGTAAATATATAGGACCCTGACATGGGCAGCTGTGCTCTCAGATACCTAGTTAAGTACACTGGCCATGCCACATCAGCCTATGAACACAGCAGCTTCATGCTGGGACACAGGTTTCCTGACAGCAGTGCCCAACAGAAAGGCAGAGCAGACTGCTCTACTGCAGGGAGACACGGCTCTGACCTTGCTTCTTAATACAGATTCCTTGTAGAAGTATATGTCAAGTAAAGGTTTTCTACCCACAGAACCACCACATGGGTGTGGAACAAGCATCTTTGGGTATTGGATGCCATTGGCTCAGGCACCAGGTGAGTGGGGATTACCTTTAATGTCACGGTGAACTATGCCATGCTCATGGAGGACGTTGATGGCGATGGTGATCTGTTTCGAGTACAGCCTGATAACATGCTCCTGCAGCCCCAGCCGCGACACCTCCTCTAACGTGCCCTCGTCACAGTACTCCATGAAGATGTACATTTCTTCCTGTGGGAGAAAGAGAACACAGCTCTGTGTTTGTGGCTTTCCTTGCATGTACACTAAGTGACAAATCTGGAAACGTCACAGGCCATGCCCCAAAGGAATCCTTCTAATGGTCCACTACACTCGCCATCCTGAGTACTGAGTGTGTCTCATGACCGTCGTTCCTAACTCTTCTGTGCTAGAAATCTGCCTGCCTCCCCTGTCTGGAATTATACAGCTCTCTTCGGGAAAAGAACATTTCCTCCAAATCACAGGGACAGATTCCTACAATCCTCCGAAATTAAGTTTGCTATATAATCTCAGACAGGGACCAACAAGGCTGTCCCTACAGATACATGATTAAGTACTGAAACACATCCTTTTCAAATATAAATTGATTTGTGAAAATGCTGAAAATGACCCATCTCCAGCTTCCCCGGAAGCTCGTGTTCTACACCAAGATGCTCCCGTTATCCTCTTTCCCTCAAAGTGCTTATTTCTAAACACAAGTGGGAAATGAATTTGACATCTTGATATTCTCTCATTTCACAATGGTTCCTTAAATACATACAAAAGAAAAAAATCAATATTATTTAGCAGTGTACTCAACAGCGGTTCGGCAAAAATTGGAAAAAAAGTCACAAGAAGCGGTGCAAGGGGCATTTTAGAAGAATCTTCTGGCGGGCAGGATGGGTTTCAGTGCTTTATGATGTCGGGTTAATGACTACAGTCTACAACTTACATTTTAGGAAGAACTCCTCTAGTTTCAGAGAGAAGGCAGAAATGATGTAACTCATGGAGATTTCCTGAGAATTAGGCAAAGTTACTGTGCTCTGAAATGAGAAGACCTGTGATGTAGACAGGACTCCATCTGTACCCTCACTGATCCTCACACAAAGCAGAGTCATTAAGGTCAGCTTACTCTATGGAGCTCCACACCAAAATACCGAACCAGATTGGGGTGCTTGATGCCTTCAAATATTTTCAGTTCATCTGCAGTTTCCTTGATAGTCTTATGGTCATTAGGCTGAAATCGAATCTGTAAAAGGAAAAGTGGGATCACTGCTGGTATAGTCCCAAACTAGAAACATGACCGCCCTGAATAGTGGCAGTAGTGAAGCTGCCTCCTGACAGTTTCATGTCCAGACCCACAGGGCTATGGTCAGTGTGCCTGTGACTTTACTTCTGGATCCTCTGCCCTTTGCTGTTCCTTGTGAATCAAACATGCTTGCTTCTGAATATTTGGTGAGATGACTGCTAATGGGGTCATTGTCACAACTGCAAATGAATTACCAAGGACACTGACCATTCAGCAAGCAATTGTAGCGTTCAGGCTCTGGGTAAGATGAAAAGATCAGCTGTGACTCTCCCCTTAGGAAGTCGACAACTTTTTTTTGCTTCCACATATAAGTGAGACCACATGGTGTTTCTGGCTTATTTCACTTAACACAATGTCCTCCAGGTTCATCCACATTATGAGAAAGGCAACTAATTAATAACATATGTATTTCAAAATTGCTAAGAGAGTAAACTCTAAATGTCTCACCACAAAAAATGGTGAGGTGATGAATATGTTAAGTAGCTCAACTTAATCATTCCATATTGTATACATATATTGATACATCATATTGTGACCTACATAAATATACAATTATGGTTTGTTCATTAAAATAATAATAAATAAGGAAAAAAAAGAAAGTTTAATCCAAGCTGGAACAAAGACTTCTATAGAAGTTCAGGTAAGTAGCAGGCAGGGAAGAGGAAGAGCGCTGCAGCTGTTCTGGAGGGGAAGAGCACCAGGTAGGGAAGCAGCATCCAGGCCACAGGACAGAGCACAGGACACCTCCTGCCTTGGCTACTCCACTCCCTCCCAAGGCACACCAGGCAAGTCTTGTTTCCTCAGGGGTCCCTGCCCTTTCCGGTTCTACCTCCAGCTGTTTCAATACTACTCATTTCTGAAACTTACCACAATGTCATCTTCTCCGCCTAAAATCCCTCCTCTGAGATGCTACTGTCATTACCCTCCTCTAAGTCTTCACCTAACTTTAGTTCTGTCTCCTCCAGCGTGACATTCCTTACACCTGTGTATGTTTAGATTATTTGTGACTTATCACCCTCACAGGAATCGTAAACAACTTCACTGTTCATAAAATGTCAGCTCGGTGCATCTGCCTGGCTGGTCCTGTCTCAATGATGATGCTTAAGACAGCTCTAAGCATGAAGAGCTGAATAACCACCAGCGCTTTACCGTATTTCCACCACCCAGAGTTGTCAAGCCCCAAGGCCCCCAGGGAGCCAGGGGACTCACCTCCTTCATAGCCATCAGCTCCCCAGTATCGACACTGATGCAGGTATAGACCTTCCCATACTGGCCTTCTCCTGTGAACAACACAGATAGGATGTACTTCTAGTTGCTGCAGGTAGGTTGCTCTAAGTTAATTTTGCAGTAATATTGTCAATTATTCTGCATGCATATTTATATATGTACAATTATGTTTACTATAGTTTATTATTGCAAGACCTCAACTTTTTCTGCATGTTTCCTAATAACTGAAATCTTAGGCAATCTCTTCAAAATGTCTCATCTGTAAATATCTTCACATAGAGTAGACCTACTTTGGCTAATCCCAGGAGAGGTGTGAAATGACCAATAAGCAGTACTGGTGCATACTTCTGAGCCCTCATGCCCCTCAAGGAGGTCTAGGCTGGGGCTCAGAGTAGAAGACAGCAGCTAGGAGTGAACCTGACCGCCATCTACCCTCATGGCGCATGACCAGGGGGGTGTGGAAGCAGATATTCTCCAACCAGACCTTCTGGGACATTAAACCAAGAGGGTACGTAGCTCAACAAGACTGAAAATGACAGTACAATTTAGCGAGTACTTGATTGTTTTCAGTGTTTTCTGCCTCATTTGATAGCTCTTAAGGAAGCTTCAAACTTCTCGAGGCTCACAGAGTCCTACAGTATAACTGTGTTTGCCTGTCAGACCTCAGTGCTTGATGAATACATGCACTTAAATGGGGAAGGTCTGAAACACCATCAGGCTTCTTCCCTCACACAATTTACCACTATTATTTTGTAAGAAGCAGTTTCTCCTGGAAGTGAATTAATTAGGCAATGTTTCAGAAAAGAAGATGGTCTTGTTCTTATTTTTATCCGGTCTCTCTTCAAATAATGCTCTTTTGGGAATAAGATTTAAAAAAATATAGACTAGAACAAATGGGTAAAATGTTGGTACTTCTCCACTGGCAATTTCTAAAGTTATTAAGCAAAACAATCCAATTTAATGAACAATTTAAAAATCTCTTTCTAAAATAACATTTTGTATAGCTCTTAGACTACATTTTACAAATTAAGCAATAACAACAAAAAGCCCCTGGTCACTCTACAAAACAATATGATGCAAATTTGCCATGTCCATAAGAAAAACGGACAGTAGCACAGGATTTAACCTGAAGAAGTACAATGATTGACTTTTTTTTTTATGTCGGAGTCTCACTCTGTTGCCCAGGCTGGTGTGCAGGGGCATGCATGCTCACAGCCACCACAGTCTCGACCTGCTGGGCTTAGGCGATTCTTCGGCCTCAGCCTTCCAAGGAGCTGAAACTACAGACGCATACCACCACGCCCAGCTAGTTTCAAACCCCTAGGCTCAGGCAATCCTCTCTCCTCAGCCTCCCAAAGTGCTGGGATTACAGGCTGAGCCACTGCATCCAGCCATAATTGGTATTTCTAACAGACTATCTTCACGTCATGTTTTTTAGTTTCCTTACCAATTTTGTTTCCTCTTTGCCACTTGAAGGTCACCTTCCTCAGACCAACATGCATGACATTATCATAGGATTTAGGCGTATCACAAACTTGACCAATGATATTCTTTCTCCTCATTTCTCGATACCTCTTTTCCTCAAACAATCGAACTGACTTCTGGATAGCTTCTATGGGTCCTTGTTTAGAAGCACTATCTGCAGAGAGAACCAAAAACTTATTAGTCCCAATCACCCTTATCAAGTCAATTTCCAACAAATAACAATAAAAATAGAGCATTATACATTAGTGCTCCATTATAGCAAAGCTTATTATCTATTTAGATAAACAGCAGGTGAATTAAACTCCTTCAAAATTTATTAATTCCAGCATATACCACCCATTATAAAATACACACATAAAATGTAAGCTAGTCAGACAAAATGACTTTCTTTTTCCAAGCATGTTGGCTAGACTATTGCAGTAACCTACCTGCCTCCAGCTTCTCCTCTTTCCAATGCACTCTTTAGTTTGGCCAATCATTAAAACATATGCTACTATCATGTTACTTTCCTACATAAATTTATTTCACAATTCTCCACTATCTACTAACCAAAAACACAAACCACTTTATATGGGACTCAAGGTCCTGCAGAATTTGGACCAGTTTGTCTTTTCTGGGGCTTCAGACTAGCCAAACTGAAAGACTCTCATGGGACTCATCAAACTGTTTTTCACTTCCATGACTCTGTTTACACTTTTCCCTCTGCCTATATAAAATATCTTCTTCATACTGCAGTGCCTGGTGAGTAAATTTTACACAGCTCCGCTGTAATGCCACACCTCTTCCAGGAAGCTATCTCTGAAGAGGAGGGCAAGGAGTTTTCCTTCCTTTGGGAAGAGTACGGAGTAAGGGCTCTAGAATCAGAATCCTGGATAAAATCCTGCCCTTACCATTTTCTAGGTGTGTAACAATGGGCAAGTTAATTGACTTCTTTATAGATTAAATACCTAATCTGTAAAATGAAGGTAGTAATACCTAATTCACGGAGCTATTGTGAGGATTTAATGAAGTCAAACATGTAAAGCATTTAGTGGAACACAGAAGTACTCAATAAACAACAGCTATCATTATTATAGTCCTCATTTTCCCAACAGGCTCTGTATCTCTATCTCTCTAACTTACTTTATCATGATTTACAGTAGGAAATACCTTTCATGAATATAACATCTAAAATGACAGTTCAGTGAAACATTACCTTTACTATATGCGATTCTGACTCCATTTTATCCTTTTTAAAAAAATGCTAGTCACTTTCACTAAAATGTTACAACCCACTATGGGTCATGACCCATAATGTGGAAACCAATGGTTCATACACATCTCTACAACAGCACTTCTTATACTATGTGCTAATTAGCCATCTGAGAGCCTGAGTTTCCGGAGGATGAAGAAATTCTTAAAAACCAGGATGACTGTAAGGTTAACGTGAGAAGAGAAATTCCTAGTCATGTATAATGCTCTGGTCACAGTTTCTTACTATGGACCCTGTTTATTTTCTTTACCTCAATATGCAACACAGCAGGTCTACCCAGCACTAGGCAAGATTTTAACAGCTGTGAGGACATGGACTCTGCTGTCAAATATTTCTGATAAAAACCCTTTTTTAAACAATAACAATTTCTCAAGATTTCTCGGTCTTTAATATGCCAGATGAACTCTAACTCTCCCAAGAGGAACACAATTCTAAGTAGTTCCCAAGTTCACTTGACACAAAGCAGAGTAAAGACCTGGTGTCCTGGAAACTGCTGGGTTACTGTGAGCCACTGGTGAAACTATCTTCCTGTTGTCAGGCTTAAGCCTTGGCAATCTTCCCCACCAGAATGCATGACACAAACCTAATCTGTCCTCAGGCTTGTCACCAAGTAGGCTGTAGCACAAAGCTGCTTCTTGGTGCCATTCTCTTTTAAATCCCACCTTAGTTTAGTATTTTATTATTTACACTGATGTTCAGCAAAAGTATTCTAACTGACTCCCCATTTCCTCCCAACCTCACTAGCAGGTTAATCTATCTCAGTGTCTTATTTATTCCCTGCCTCCCACTCCTCAAACACGCCAGCTGCTGTGGAGTCTTCAGGGCTGCCTACCACCTCTGCAAAGCCTTAATTATTTAGCTGGCCCATCTGGCCTCCCCCTACTCCACTGATCTCACATCTACAGCCACACCAGTCTGTCCAGCCCAGTTGGTTCACTCTGGAGTCACAACCTCCAGGCGTGTCTCCTTACAACTCTCCTCTTAGCTCACTGCAGACCAGTCTTCCCCTGCAGGACTCAGCCCCCTACCTCCATGAAATCCTTCCAGACAGCTCTGAGCCTTGGGAGCAAATACTTTTCTGATCAGCCACACGTATTCCCAAGGGGTTTCTCCAGTGGGGAGAGCACTGGACACAGAGGCAGAAGTGTCTTTCGGTTCCACCTCTGTTTCTGACTACCTAGGCTAAATCATTTGGCCCCTTAGAAACTATTTTGTCATTTATGAAAAGAGAGCAAGACCTACTTTGCCTATTGCTCAAGATTGTTGACAAAAATACATAAATGCATGTTGTGGATCATAAGGTGCTAGACCAGTGATTTTTCTACTATTTATTGTTTTGATTAATAGTGATTGATCACCTACTTTGTTAGATAACTCATTTCCCTCACCTCCTCGGCATAAAAAAACGATTATTTCACAAGTATGTATTAGTCTTAACATGTACAAAGAATTATGCTAAACTGCTTTAAAAATATGAAGTTGAGCAAAACATATTCTTGATCCAAAAGAGCTTGTAGTTTGTTATAACAAACAGAAAATGGGCATATGAAGTAGTACATGATAGAAAGGGATGTCAGAGGTACAAACGAGATCACAAAGCAGTAATGGAGATGGTCTAACTCAGAAACTAAAGCAAACTTTCACTTCTAAATTCTTTCTCTCACCTTTAGTCTGGCTGATAAGTGTGCGAAGTTCCCAGCTTCTTCGTGCTGACCCACTTGAGTCCCCTCTTGGATATGCCGGTTCTGTAGAAAAGTGTTTTTTATATAAGTTAAAATTTGTGAAACAAATATGCTAATTTGAGAGCAAGACTGACATGAATGGCAGTGATTCCATCAACCTACTCTTTCTGGTGGTTTCTTTTTAGTATGCTTGATGTGGGTAAGATAACTCTCTCTACAACTAATTCTAATTGCACCAAACAAAGAAGCTGCTCATGTGGTTACAGAATTTTAACTGCATTAAACTTTCCACAAGCAACAGACAACAGAACAGACAACAGGACACTGGGCTCCTAAGGGACTCCATCCAGGAGGTGAGCATCAGGAGCCCAGTCCTGCTCCAGTGGGAGCAGAGACACGATTCCTGAGCAAAGGGTCCCAGGGCTGCTTTATAAAAAAACTTCCACATACGATTCACAATAGTGTCACTTTTGTATTTGTAAAGTGAATAAACATAGTCAACAGTTAAAATACCAGAAAGAATAATTTTTTTAGAAGCAACAAAAGTAGACTCATAAATGCAAATACAGCTAAAAAGGCATCTGTAATAAAATCCCAACATGTCAGCATTAAGTCTTCTCACAAAACCCTGTGGCTTCCCCCTCTTCATTCCCTTGGAAAGGAATAAAGGAATCACAAAGGAATCCTGGTAAAGATATTAACAATGGAAACTGACAAACTGAGGCACCGATTAGGCTGGTTGTAAATGCAGCTGATGCCTTAAAACACTCACCGTCTCGCTCCTCCGTGGGGCTCGAGTGACGACTCAGGGACCTAAACTGCAGTTCAGCAGCTATGGAAGCCAATCGATCATTTTCAGGGACGCTGGAACCCCTGTTTGAACATTTTTAACAATTGGGCTGTCAATTTAATGGAACTCAAAATGGAAGATCTGTGAGATTCTTCCAGAGCAGTGATTCTAACTGGGGATGACTTTGCCTCCCAGGGACACTGGCAATGTCTGGAGATACTTGATAGTCATGACTGGTAGGGTGCTGCTGGCATCTAGTGGGCAGAAGACGATGCACAGAACAACCCCTCCCCCCTACCCAAGGGGACAGTGCTGCCACTGAGAGCCTACTCTGGCAGGGAGAGCTTTCTTCCCATCTCACCACAGCCCACATGCAAGACCCAGGGCACCTGCCTCAAAACACCCTGCGTGATATTCACATCAAAACAGAAACAAAGCAGAACACTATTTAAGGATCACTGATGTGTGCAAAGCTCCACAATTTAAGCCCAGGATGAACTTTAATGTATTAGCCCAATCTGGCTCATATTTCAAGTTACTATCAAATTATATTTATGTATTTAATTCTATTTAAAGTACTAAAATCATTACATAGTCCAAAAGATTATGAAGAAAATGAAGGGAAACACCAAAAGATAAAGATATCTCAAGCAGTAGCCAAGCAGAAGTACACAAGAGCAGTAAGCTTCACATATGAAATAACAAAGTTAATTAGCTGCTTTTCCAGACTACAGTTAAATGTTCAGCAACCAGAAGGAATCCATAAAGAGTAAAAGCTAAAATTAAATTAGGGAAGTGTTAAAACTGTAGTTCAAGTCATCAAAGAACCCAAGATAAATATGACATTAGTTTATTAAAAAGTAAGTTTGTATTTTAAAATGAATAATAATGAAGTATGGTAGCATTTATGCTCTTTTTTATTATACAGTGAATAGGTGGATAGCAACATGGCCTATTGCATAGACATTTGCATATATTTTTGCATTTCCCTAAACCCTCAAATCTGGGATAGTACTTGGTAAGTCTGAAGTGAGGGGGACATTTCTACTGCCGTGTAGTTCATTAACACATCAGCACTCTTTGATGGAAAAGCCACTGGTGCTGAAGTAAAGAAACACTGTACTCCTAAAGCAGTGCCGAAGAGGGCAAGACACTGATGAAGTCACTTAGCACCTCTATTTTCCTGATTTCCCACAAGTGAAATTAGCCAATTCCATGTCTTTCAGAAATTTTTGCAAGAATAAAAGGCAAGAACACACACTTATGAAGTGGTGTATCAGTGAGTGTTTAACAACCAGCTGTGGGTTGGGAGGGGAGCAGTGGTTGTAGAGTTTGTCAATTTCCATGGTGTAACAACCAGCTTGCAAAATTCCTCAAAAATTAACAATCAGCTCTTGTGAGTCAGTGGAAGCAAGCTCCAGCAAGCACATCACTGCAAAAATGTTTTTATAAGCATTTAAGTCCAGAATAGATCTTTTCTAGCTCAGATAAAATCAGTTTAAAATACTTAATGAATCCTCTGGGGCCAAGTGAAATTGAATTTTGGTTAATGCATCTCTAGGACAGGCAAGGGATGCACATGTAGACTGTGGCATCCCCGCTGACACTGGAAGTCCCGGTGTCATTCTGCCTTCCTGTGGCACATTCACACACCCCCAGCTGTGTTGAGGCAGGTCTTTGGGTGTGCAAAGTCGGCCTTAGGAGCAGGGAACTGAACCCACCGTGACTCACAGGCCCACTACACAGGCTCACCACGAAGGTGCTGAGGCCCGGAGGCTGACAACTGCCCTAGCATCTCTGCACATGGCCATGCTCTTCTCCACCTGCCATCACATACACACGGCCAAAAGGTAAAGAAAACTGGGATCTTGAGTGAAAAATGGCCTTCAAGGTAGCAGACCATGATGCTATTAAAATTTCTAAACATCAAGAATCATCCAAGTATGTACAAACGAAAGAGAAATACTTATGAAATGTTATTCACAAGCACTTAAGAGGAAATGCTGAAAAGCTGCTTATGCAAAGCATAAGACTCAACTGCGTGAAAGGGCCAATTGCAGTGTTCAACTCTGAGACTAAAATACACCTAGTGAGCCATGCCACCAACTTTTAAGTGCCTTAAATCACAGTTCATCGGTCTTTAAAAAGCAGGAGGCCACTGCCCACAGTCCAGTTCTGAACAACCTTGTGTGTGACTGTGGACACAGCTGTGTGGTAGCCAGGAGCCACAGTATGGTGATGTCCTCCTCAACTGTGAATATGTGTTTGGGGCCAAAGCACCTCCCGAGTCTGTACTGCAGGTATGAAAAGATGGTCCCAGTAGCCCTCACAGGGATATGGAAGCCTGTGTGAAAACATGTGCCATTAAGTGCTTGAAGCATAGAAATGAAGAAGGTAAACGGGAACTTGTTCAATATTGTTAATTTTTTAGTGGACCATTAAGCCACAAAATATTTTGATTTTTTTTAGGTTGAGATGTTTATCAATAAAAATTAGAAATATTAATTATTTTAATGAGTAAGAAGATGGGAAATATTTGTCGAATTTTATACTATTAATAAAGTAAGTCTAAAACCATTTTGGTCTATTTTAAAATCTGAATCTTCCTGCCACTATTATACTAACACTTTCTCCTGGGAGGGGCACAGAGCACCGGGTTCCATCACAGTCTTCTCTTTTTGATCAGATCACCCCAAATCACTCTGTCAGACTTTGTCACCTTCCTCATTAGAGGAGGCGAATACTGACAGTGTTCCTTCTACTCAGATCCAGGGATGAAATTAGGAGAGAAGAGAAGTTCTTTCTCCAGAAAGCATATGAGAACTTGATGAAATCCTCTGCCAAAAAATAATGAGAATGGGAAAAACTACAAGACCTTCCTTACTTATTCAAAAGACTTCTTGCAAGAGACTTAAAGATTTTTGGACCTTGTCAAATGTCTCACAGTCCTCCCAAGTGATCTATTTTCCACATGGCATACAAACCCCATCAACTAATTTTTCCACTTTTATAAACTATTTTTACTCAACAACTATTAAAAAATTTAAAATGTGGTAAGAATATTGATCTTCCTAAAAAACAAGTCACCACCTAATGTTATTAACTAGCTGTCATCTTCTACTTTGCGGCTCCTTGGACTCTGCCAGCCAAACTCTCATGTCCCTTCTGTTGTGGGCCGGGTTCTTTCCTCTGACAGTCTCCACAGTTATGACTGGCAAAGGCCCTGGTCATTTTGGCTAATGATAGCTCCAAAGAAATGCTGACACCAGGCAAGTGACCGACTTGTGGCAGTAGTGCCAGAGCCTTGGGGGCTGTGACAACCCACAAAAGGCCACAGGGCATCACACGCCCCAGGAGAGAAACCCAGCTGCACCGAGACATGTCCTAAAACTCAGGTCACTGGGCAGTGCACAGGAGGGGTGGCACGTGACGCTGGTGGAGGGAGACTACCTGGTATCATGGGCACTGCTGACGGGTTTGGGTGGTGCAGAGTCACCGCCAGAGGGGCCGGGGCGACTGGCGACAGCAGCAGCAGTAGCAGCAGCAGCAGAGGCAGCAGCAGGGCTGCCGTGGCTCCGTGCGTCCAAAGGCACGCTCCGAGTGCTAAGACGAGAAGAGAAGCTTCAGGAACGCAAGTGAGAGGGGGATGGACTTGCAAGGGATTTTCAGATAAAAATAATTCATGGCAAGGAAGTGAAAAGATTGAAAAATACAAAATGCAAATTGTTCTCTAATGTAGATTCAAGTCTAGGCAAAAAAAAGAACAAAAAATTGATTTAAAGCTTTTTAGAAAATAATTGTGGTCTTTACCTATCAAATACTGTTAAATACAATTAACTTTTAAAAAGTGATTATACAGGGGAGATAGGATGCTCACTACCTCAAGACGCAGAAATGCCACCACATTCAGGGTAATTATTGTGAATATACTGTAGTTTCTGAATTCACTTGAGTGTTTAAGTTGCTTTATAATCACATGCACGCATGAAAGTCAAGACTGGAAAGGCCATTCCAGTTTTTCTCTACTTTTAAAGTAGTATTTAGCACTGTTTTTCAAATGTTTACTATGCTATACATACTGAATTTGTATTCCTAAGGTAATTTTTCAAGGAAAGAAAAAGGAAAGAATTTCTCCAAAGTCAGAAAGCATTTAGTAGCTTGAGGTTATAAATAAGCTGAGAAACAAAGTTATCTTGAAACGTACAGTGCTGTTGTAAATTTGCATGTATTTTTCCTTGCAACTAAGGTTTCAAGATAATGCAAATAAGAGCTTTTAAAAGTATATGGACAATAACACAGAAAAAAATATTTAGCTTTCAGCAAGCAACCAGTAGTTTTCAAAGTATTAGCATGCACATCAGAGAAGACTCCATAAAGCAAATGACCAGATAGGCACCAAATACCTGAATCCCTCTGGAGTTGGGATAATGAGATGTGGGTTAGGAGGGTCACTATGGCATCGAGGAACCTTCACAGGACGGGGGCTGTTCCGATGGATGGCTGCCAGTAAAAATGGCAACAAACATAGCTTGGTAAAGTGGTCCAGAGAAAATTGTCAATGAGGCAAATGTAAGTGAGATGTCACTGAATTTTGCCAATGACCAAAATAAATCTATTTAATGAGCAAAAAATCATATTACGTATACAAAAATTGTGGGAAATGTCACTTTAAAGTTGGATTATGCATTCAAACTTTTCTCCATCAAAAACATTTTTAAAAATCCTGCATGAAAAGTGCACAATATAAGCTAAACAAATGATTTAACCTATTTTAGAGATAAATGAAAATGTGGCTTATCTGATATTTCTCTAATAAAAAGGAATTCTTTGTGTTATCCACATTTTTAAAAGATTTTGGTCAGCAAGGACACTTCGAGAAGTCCTGTATTTGAGGTCACTGTTGTTTTCCAGTCAGTTCTATTTCCCAGAGTTTTGTTTTCTGTTTTTTGGGGTTTTTTTGAGTCCAACTCAGTCACCCAGGCTCGAGAGCAGTGGCACACTCACAGCCACTGCAGCCTTAACCTGCTGGGCTTAGGAGATCCTTCCACCTCAGCCTTTCAAGTAGCTGAAACTACAGGTGCATGCTACCATGACTGGCTTATTTTTTGATTTATTGTAGAGATGAGGTCTCACCAGGTTGCCTAGGCTGGTCTCGAACCCTGAGCTCAGGCAATTCTCTTGTCTCGGCCTCTCACAGGGCTGGGATTACAGGCTGAGCCACCGTGCCCAGCCTTACAGTTTTAACATAACTCCTTTAAACCAAACCAGGTAGATGGTGTACAATTTAAAAGCGTGCTTTTTTCTTTTTTTAAGAGCATGCTTACTTTTAAATATTCTGGTAAAGGTAAGTATGGATTAAATTTAAAATGAAACTTAAAACTAGAGATCTTAGAGATTACAAAAATGCTGTTAATTCCACTTTCCCATTAACTGTTGATTGTTACCATTTGCCTGTTTCTCTCTCTAACATATTTTTCTTGTATTTTACTTGTAACAACCCATGTTAACATTTCTTAGAAAGTTTAATGTCATATTTTCTCTTCACATTAATAATTTTAGTCTACATATGTTTTTATCCCAAATATTTTCATTTCCTAAATGAAAATCCTCTTTCTTCGTGGCTTTGTTTGTTTCCTGTTAATAATATCAAACAAGACAGAAGTATCAAAAATGGAGAGATCTGAAGTTCTCTTGCTAAACAAAAATCAAGAAATCTAACAAACTCAGGCAATCTGAGTTTGGTTCATTATCTCAGTTATTACAATGGTAAACAAGAAGAAATTCAATAGTACCAAAGGTTAAAAAAAAAAGTTAGTGAAAAAAAAACTTTTTTTTTTTTAAGGTGGAGTCTCACTCTATCACCCAGACTGGAGTGCAGTGGCATGATCACGTCTCACCACTGCAAACTCCTGAGCTCAAGCAATCCTCAAGCCTCAGCCTCCCAAGTAGCTAGGACTACAGGTGCCACCAAGCCTAGCTAATTTTTAATTTTTTTTGTAGAGATGAGATCTCACTATATTCCCAGGCTGGTCTTGAACTCTTGGGCTCAAGTAATCCTTCCACCTCAGCCTCCCAAAGTGCTGGGATTACAGGCATGAGCCACTGCACCCAGCTAAGATGATATCTTTAATTTAGCAGAGATATTGAGAACAACCTAGTTACTACAAGATTTTCTCATGAAGGCATAAATCAAAGACATTCTATTTAAAAAACAACATGTACACACAAGTTTAATAATTTTTCATGCATGAAACAAAACAATTCTTTTAATAGTATGTATATTTAACACTGCAAATCTGTGATATCTAATTGGAAAGAAAATCCAAATGGCTAATAAACATAAAACAGACGTTTAAATTTTGTTACTGGTGAACACTGATTATTACAGAGATGGCTTTCATGGCCAAAATAGACAAAAGCTCATATAAAGAAATGATAGAAAGAATTACAGTATCCTTGTTGACATGGAGAAATTTCTACAGTTGTCAGAGAAGAAAAGTAAGAGATTAATATCCAAATGATTCAATGTTTGTACAGTAAGTGTCAGGAAAACAAACAACCCTATATATGCTCGTGTAACTAAGTGAGCATAGAAAAAGGCATATGTAGAATGCATTTCTGTAATTATATGAATATATAGAAAATATGGAAAGTTACATACCAGGTTGTTATCATTTGTTATGTGCTTAGAACAGAGGGAGAGGAAGACAGTGAGCAACAATAATAAAATGCCAGCTGGTGTGCTCTCTAATTTTCATCACTTTCTCTTGTAAGAACAGAACACAAAACCAAATGATGACCCCTGCTGTGTACAGAACACTAAGTCTACATGATGTTATTACCTTATTTAATCCTCATTAGCATCCCACTTGATGTATTAAAAGGGGAGGCTCCATGATGTTAAATGAGCGCCCCAGGGCACCTGATGTTGAGCAATCTGACTCTGAGTTCAGTTCTACCATCCTTTAGTGGCTGAGAGGACAAAGGACAATGTGAGCCTCCTGAGAGCGCTATTAATTAACTGTCCCACCAGCATTTTGGAGAGACAGGTATATTGAAAGATTACTGACCCAGATGTTACCAGGGATTATTTCTGGATTATGAAAGTATGAGTATTTTTTTCTTTTGTAATTTTTTTCAACATTGAAAACTTTTCTGAATGCACGTCTTCCATGTTTTTCTACATACTTTTTCTATATTGATTTTTCTACAATGAAAATGATTCCTTATGTAATAAAATATTTTTTAAAGTAATTCTTATTGAATTACTGATCATGTATTCTTAGAGAAATATTTTAAGAGATCAGAAAATCAAAATCTATTCGTGATAATATGCTTGAGCAAAAGTTTAATAAGATAATAGCGTGCTTTATATAAAATGGTGAAAATTTTATAAGTGATAATTTTCATTTTCATAACACTCTAGGGAGAAAAAGAAGTATAAACGGAGTGCATTTTAAAGATTTAAAAAACCAATCATTAAAACCTGTTCTATTAAATTTTCTGTATCTAGCAAGTGACCTCTAAGAAATATAGTTATTGTTCTAAAACTTTATCATTTATGAATTAATTTTTGTGTAAGTTAAATAGCGTAAATATCTAAGTTTTCATTCTTGGGCATTTATTACATACAAATACAGTTCTGGTTTATTTATAAACTACCTCAAGGGTGGCAGAAAACACAGCCTTTTCTTGACATACATTTCGTTTGAAAGTTTCAACGTATATTGTAAAACTGTGAATCATTCAACATGACCATGCAACTGTACAATGTAATTAAAGTAATGCACATTATGGCATAATTTAACAGGATATTTTTAAAAGTAAATCCAAAGCAGAATTTACCACAGTTTGTGGGGAAATGGGTACTCAAAAACGGTGAAGAAAGCAGACACCCGTCTCCTTCAGAAGGAGGAACAGATAAATTATATTCATTCAGCTGTCGCAAGGGAGGCTCCTATTACTTGATGGATGACTGCCACTTCCCATCTTTCCTCCCCATGAGAAAAGACGTCAAGGGGAAAAGCAAAATGGTAGTGTTGGTATAGAAAAAGAACAAAACTAAAACTTAACATCACTGGCTAGCATAGAATACCTTATGATTGCATTTTAATCTTCCTGTTGGATTGAGAAAGATTACTCTAAAGTTCACTATATACATACCTCATTTCTATCATTTTCCTGAATTTTCTTAAAACACTTCTTATGCCATTTTAAATGACTGCAATCACAAGATGATCTGTTCACCCAAACCAATATGTTCCAGGAGAAATGCTGTAATGGCTGTCTTACCAAGGTACAAACCTGTAACAGGACTGTGTGGTTTTCCTATGACATGGCCAATACATTCATTCATCAAGGCTTGTAAACTCTAGAAACCAAAGGAAAATGGGAAAGAGAAAGAATGTATACTCACTCTCTTAATTATATACATAGCACCAATAAGGTCTTCAGTTGATTTTTTAAAAACATGCAACCCAAAGTATTTTCAAAGTTAGTTTAAAAGAAAATAAGTATAAATACAAATAGTATGTAATTTAAAATAATACAGCATACAGTTCCATTTTTACAAGTCAAAGCAAATTAGCTATCCATTTCCCATAACACAATGATGAGCACAAGCGAAGAGTTTTCCAAGTAACCATCTCTACTACTAGGAGGATAAAACGAATGAATTCACATTTTGAGCTACATCTTTTTGACCTGATGGAATTTGTCTGTCTAGCAGTGATAATGTTTAACACAGGTATGATGCTCTCAAATAATGCACACTGAAGTGAGAGATAATCCTTGTTCTTCCAAAAACTAGCAATTATGATGGCAGTTTATAAAACAGAACTCACAAATATCTTAGAAGCACTGGGATTTACAGACAACTAGACATTGACTCAGTTGAACACTATTGTTACAAAAAGAAAAAAGTACTGAATATCTTACTATGTTATTAAGAGTGCTTTAATGTCTCAGAATTACCATTATAAAATATTTATATATTTATAGCTTAAAAATATTTAAGAACCACTATTACATGTAAAACGATACAACCTGAAAACAGAGAGTGATAAACTTGTTTGTTTTGTAATGAAAAAAACTTTAGACTATTCCATACCAAGAAGTCGTCTTCTGGTAAAGCTGAAATAAAGGCAGGTTCAATTGCTTGCAGAAAATCAAATCCTTGAGTTGCCCACCTGGTATATGAAAAAGTTCAGTCACCACAAAACAAGCAAGGAAATGTGGCAGTTTTAGACTGTACAATACTGAAAAGTAATATAATTGGAAAATTACTATCTAGGACAAGGCATTTTTTTTTTTTTGGCCTGGGTTGAATATGTTTATAGTGTGACCTCTTGGGAAACAATAAATTTTTTAATTTAATTTGTTTAAGTCAATGGGAAGCATGAAAGACTTTAGAAGAGATGGATACCAATAATTATTTTGAGTTGTGTACGCCTGACTTCCTACTTTTAATTTCAAGATGTAGCAAACGTGTGTTTTCTCCAATACACATTCAGATAAATAGCTTAATTGCTTTTACGAAGTGCCCCCGTGCTGTCCCTTCATTTTGAATTACAGAACACTGCTATTTTTCATGCAGTCACGACCTTTTAAGAACTACATTTACTTCTGTGGAGCTACTATTGAGCCTCACAGACAATTTACACATTTTTCTCTGGCAAATTCCAAAATGGATTCTTAATTGATAACTAGTTACCAATTTCTTTTACATTTATACTATTTAACAGGCCTAAATTTCATGATGGAGGAAAAAAGTTTAGCAATCAGGAAGACCTGTTCCAAAAGAATGTGAACTCAGTTTGAAACAAACTTAAAAAAATTTTTTTCCAAGAGTGATAGGGTTCTCTACGTACACATTTTCATTTAAAAAAAACCTAATCACCAAAGAGTTTAGAATGCTCCCTTTTGAGTCATTTGTTCAAAAGTCCCATATAACATATATAAACAAAATACTACCAACCCCACATGATTCATTCAAGAAGCATTCTACTTAATCATTACCTGGGCCTTGTGCCTCTACCACTCTCACATTTAGTCAGGACATAATTCATCCATTTCCGGGCAAAGCTTATATATTTGTCTCCTATCTTCTGTCTGAATTCTCCAGACATCAAACGAACAACTTCTTTATGATACTGTAAGAAGAAACCATACATGTCAAAATCAAGAAGAAAACGACCATTATAGTAATATCCACACATTAGTGTCATATCTGTCTAAAATGTTTTCTAAAAGCAAAATCCAATTAAAATTTTTATATTTTGAATAGTATAAAGAATTATGAAAAGTACAGTGTCTCAAAATGCAATTTCATAAATGTTTTACTCCCGAGTATAAATTAAGAATTCAAATGCATACTATTACACATCTCTTCAAGAGAGTTTTAAAATGTAAGTAGACAGCTGTCAGCATGAAATAAAAACTGGGTAGTTACCTGACAATTTAAAAGTAAACTAACACTTCTGATATTCAGCAGTGGTGTAAGATAACATTCTTGACTAAGCTGTGATTACAATTAATATCAGATTTACTGTAAAAGATTCCCAATATTTTCTGTTAGTTATCGAACAATTATTAAACTGCATGGTATGTTACTTCTTATTCTGAACCTACCTCAAACCCAAAATTGTACCCCTGAATCATTGCTTCCCGGTAATACTGCTGCAGCGTGACAGATTCAGATTCATCAACTTCAGCATCAAATTCTGATGTGAACATGTGGTCCACGCGGTCAATGGCATTGCTTATTCTGTTGCACAGCTCTAATGCATCATTCTAAAGAGTCCCAAACCATGATTAATCCAAAATGAAGCAAATCACACAATACTTACTACATTTTAAAGAAGGGTTTTGTTCATCACCACACTGGCATTAACCACTGTAATACATTTCAGCCAGTTATAGTTATCAAAAGGAATGACCAAATATAGAGAAAATCATTTTGTTTTCATTTTTTCATGTTTTATGCATTATTTAATATCTTATGAAATACAAGAAAAAAAATCTATTTAAAATGATTGTGCCTAATTACAATCTGGTCCTGGAATGGATGGTTATGTCTTCAATATTTTTATATATCAACCACCTGTTGTTTTCTCTCTAGGTGGCTGCTCAAGTATAATCATGGTTTCAACCCCACTGAGTGAAAGCCCACATATTTCTAAGTGACCTTCATGATGTCATCAAGTCATATTGTGCTTATTACCCTGCTCCTTCCTAGTCCAGGGGTTCTCAACTGGGGCAGATTCTGCCCTCTCCCCTCAATGTCTGGAGACATTTTCCAGAGACATTTCTAATTATCAAAACTTGGAGGAAGGGGTGGAATCTACCAGCATGTGGAAAGCAGAGGCTAGGGATGTGCTGAACATCCTACAGTGCACAGGATTGACCCCCAGATGTTCAGGGTGCAGAGACTGGGAAGCCCTGCCTAGCTGAAGTTTTATTTGCCCTCAGCAATACAACTATACCTCCAAATCCATCTCCCTTTCCACCTCCCCTTAAAAACACACATATGCATGGACATGGTCTCCATCAGTCAATCTCCATCCTGTTTCAAAATACTCTTCCAAAATATCCAATAACTCTCTGAGGCTTACAAAATACAACCCAACATATCTCAACAACCTGATTTTTGGCAACCCTTATTTTACCAGTTTCATCTCCTACTACTTTGTATTGTATATAGCAATACCAGCCAAATCACACTACATGGTATTCAGTAAGCATACCCACAACCGTGTTTCATCAACTTCCAAATGCCCCTTTTTTAGTTCCTTCCCAATTTGTACTATTTTGAAATCCTCCCAAGCCAAAATGCCACCTTAGTATAATTCCCTGTCTCCTCTGTACTTTAGTGTGACAACTCAGTTCCTTAGGGCTATATACTCCTTTAGTTCAAGACTAATCAACAAATTTTGCACTCTCCTAAATTCTTTGGCTCAAACTAAAAGAAAAAAGTTCCCTGCTCTGATGTTAGGGTGGGATTACAATCTATATGAGAGATAAGATAAACATTTAGTTAATAAATGTTTATAAATAAATAGGACAAAACAGGTTGACAGAAGAAAAGTAAATGTTTATCAAATGGCGTGTAATTTCAGGGAGCAGTTCTTCAAGAAGTCAAGCCTTGAGGTGACTGAGAAGACATAACTGATGGCCTGGTGAAAAGTATGAATGACATCACGACTGACAAATGCCATACAACATAGAACGTGGTGAAAACAGAAAATAATGGAAAAGTAAGCGAGGCTACAGCTTGTCGTAAATTTTGAAGTCTTCTGTGCCTGTTCACAATTAGTTTTTTCTATTACAGTTCATTTGGCTGAATTATTTGTCAAACAAAACAATAAATAAATCTTCCATTACACATTACTGATATGGTGTACCTCTAGTAAATACTAGTAATTGCTAAAGGAGAAAAAAATTTACACTGGGAATGAAGAGACCTACGTTCCAATCTCAGCTTTGCTAACCTGTCACGTGACCATTATGAATAAGTCACATAACCTCTCAAACTTCTATTCTTCCCAGTTCCAAAGTTCTACAGTTCTAGGAAAAATTCGGGAATTTGTAGTTTAAACATGCAAAAATTTGTACTGGGGAAAAAGAGAGAATGGGAAGGACAATTTAAGAGCTCCAGTTCCCTGCATGACATCACCTTACACACATTACAATGAGCAGGTTCTTCCATAGCATTACTTCCAGAAGAAAAGGCAGAGCTAAGATAAGGGACAATGCAATACCTTCAGCTGCTGCAGAGCTTTGGCGATGACCGGCTGACTGGATGTCTGCTCCTGGCATAGAGTCATGAGTCCCTCAATGGACTGCTGGAAAGCTTTTCTCTGAATCGTGAGATGGGCAGACTGCATGACAACTAGTAAAAGATTATCCACCTGGGAGGAAAATCAAACACAGGGTTTAACAACAGACCCAGTTACTGTTTTCCCACTCTAATTCAACCCCCAGTCCAAAAACAATGCCAACCCAGGGCCACCAGGCCAACAACTATCTGGCCAGAAAATCATTTTCAAGCACAGCTGCTCCCACAGAGCAACACATCATAGCAGGCACTGACATCTAGGAGGGTCAGCACAGTGGAGAGGAAATCCATGGGACTGGGCAGGCATGACATCTTTGAAATATTCTAGAACTGCAAGTAGTTCAATATTGCTGGTACAGAGAGAGAATGAGAGAGAGAGAGAATGAGAATCAAGTGAAAGAGAAAAAAGCAGGAATAAGAGAGAGAGAGTGTGTGTGTGTGTGTGTGTGAGTGTGTGTGTGTGTGTGTGTGTGTGTGTGTGTGTGTTAGAGAAGTAAATGTAGGAGAAAAGGCAGGAATAAGAGTGAAATGAGATGCAGGGTCTCATATAAAACCTTAAGAAATTAGGACTTTATTACTCTTGTTCTTCAGAAGATAGAGTCATTGCAGTATTTCGAGCAGATCTGTGATGTGATTTGATGTATATATTATAATGAACATTCTGGAAGTGCAGAAATAAACAAATATAGAAGTGGAGGGAAGACAGGTGAAGCCTGAGCAGGGAAACCGAAAGGTAAGACACTGCACAAGTTCAGGAAAGGGATGGTAAAGCTCTGACTATGGCAGTGGCTCTGGAATATAGGGAAGGATCATTTATTGGAAATGCTTCCAGCTTGCCAGGGCTGGGATATAACTAGAAGGGTGGGAGGCTGAGTTTAGACTAACTGTCACATTTCTGGTTTAAACAAGTGAGTGAACACAGCACCATGCACTGAGTCGGGCTGTAAGAGCAGGTCTGTGGGAGTGAGGGAGACACAGGCCATGTACACAGCTCTGGTCAGGCTGCGCTCCAGGAGCACGTGAGCACACTCCATCACGGCTCCTATGCTGAACACAGACAACGTGAGAGGGCATATCACAGTTTTAAGTAGGGAGTTCCACAACTGTCACAAGGTCCCTGTTATATAAGTATGATAGCTTTCAAAACAAAGATTAAAACTAAATAACCAGTAAACCAGAGCACTTGAAGAATGAGGTTTTTAGAACTATTGATTACATTAACGACCTAATTCCTTTCAGATCATGGCTCTATAGACCTAACTACATGACTGAACTAAGAAAAGGTATAAATAAAAGAGATGGTTTATTTCAAATATTCAGTCTAATTTAACATATTTAACAGAATTTGATAGAATATTTTACTACCAATTATGCTGCAAAATTTTGTATTAAAGCATTGAGGCACATTTTGGGAAGTATATGCTTGAAAGTACTAGGGTGGTTAAATCAATCATTCATGAGCTGCCAACATTTTTCCTAGAAGTATTTTAAGTAAAACTGCTGAAAGGTGGGAGTGGGAGGAGTGGGCATGGGAATGGGTAAGACAGACCTGCATGCTTCTCAGGGTGTCAACCGTCTCCACCTGGGGCACAATCTTGACAGGCTGTGCTTCCCATGAGCCCCAGCTGTCCTCTGAATCTCGAGCCCGGTCACCATGCTTGGCCAGGAGGAGATAGGCATCAATGAGTACGTCATCTGAGTCTTTCGAACAGTCCTTTCCTGCAGCTGCATTGAGTAATTTCAAAATAATGCTTTTCTCCCCAGCAAGAAGGTCTGGAACAAACACTTGCAAGTTTTCCAACCCAGGAATCTGCACCTGGAAAAGAAACAAACCAACATCATAAATTAATGAATTGTGTGCATTCAAGAAATCCATTATTTAAAAAAAAAAACAAAGTAGAAAAGGACAAACAGGTTTGGGGAAGGGAGGTGGGAAGGGCAGGAGTCAGAAGCGAGGGGAAGGCAAGCCGCTCAGTTTAGTGTGGATGAGGAGGGGAGGAGAGAGTCTGTGAAGGTACTGGGGAGACGTTCTCATGTAGTCTGTCCCATCACAGAGCATTCTCTTCCTCTTCATTGTTTTATTTTCAACAACAAAGAAAATATTCTTTAGGGAAGGAAAGTCAGCCTGAAACAACCACAACCAATGCTAGTTTGCAAAAGTCACATGACTTGGTAAAAAGGCAAAAATGTTAACCTAGATTCACTCATTACTCCAGTGCAGGGGAGGGAGTTATCATAAAAAGTCTCTGAAAGATCACTTGAACAAGGGACACTGATGCAATGATGCTGTGCAGGTCACGCCCCCCACCCCACCCCTCCAAGCAGGTGAGTGGGATAGAATTCGGGGCCTGGGATAGATTTCCAGTGATGATATCACACACAGATTCTCAAGTGCTAAATCTCAGACAGCTTGAAGAGGATGATGCGAAGTAGCTCTGGTGACTACCAGGACACTGATTTGCTTCAGGAAGTATAAACATGAGAAACAAAATCACCATTTACATCAATATTGTCTCTATAATTATAGACATTACTTGAAATATCCATGTGTAACTAAATTAATAAATTAAAAAGTAGGAGCAAATACTTGATTTGTCTACATTCTTAAGAAAAGTTAACAAGTATGAAAAAAACTGTTTTTTTCCTCATTATTTTACTGGGAAATTATGGGACAGTCTTAAAACTGAGGTCAGGGTATGGCCTTCAAAGCTTAAAATATTTACTATCTGGACAATTAAGATAAAGTTTGCCTGTTGTAGAATGAAGTAGGAACGGCAAAATATTTCAATTGCACCATTTTAAATATGTACCTTAACATACTGTTTTGATTTCAGAACATCCAGGAGGTCTCTTACTGGGGCTGAAAGTACAAATTCTGCCGCGATTTCCAAGTCCTAGGATCACAGTTACAAAGAAATTTCCTTAGGGTTAGTTTGCTCAAAAGGCAAGTAAAAGAAAAATAAGAAAAAGACATTAACTAGCCAGCACGGTAAACTCACCTTCCTCAACATCTTAGCGAATCCCAGTGCCTTTGAAGCTCTTTCTCTGGCTTCATGAAAAAGCTCCTTCAGGGCTCGGCTAATCTCTATAACAGACCTCCTGCCACGTGGATGAAGTCCAGTTAGAGCATGTAAGGGAACAGCCAGAGGTGCGAGGGGCATTGCATAGAGATAAAGTAATTCCAAACCACAGTAATATAAAGACAAACTGGAGATTTTTTAAATGGGAGCAAGCAACTACTGAGCATGTATTCAAAATATTCAGAAGCTTGCTCCTGACAGTTTTGTAGAAAACATTTATATCCTTTACATATAAGCAGACACATTGAATAACCTTCGAATAACAGGAAACTTAATTGTCTAAAGGTTTCACTATAATCATTTCTTGGAGTTTGGGGTAAGTCCTTGACCCCCAGCTCGTTTTCAAATTAAAAATAGAAATTTACAAGCACAGTCTGGTAAATATCTAACCACTGGCTCCCCTCAAAATAGTGTCTTATGTGGTGCATGCCAATTTCTGTGGTACTAATATTGTCATCACAGCTAATTTTAACATAACAGTATGATATCCCTGAGCAACGACTCAGGAAGAGATGTGCACCACCAGCTCCTGAAACTTCAAAGAAACTTGGCATGGCGCTGCACAGATGTCCGCCCCCAACATTCATCCCAAGCAAACAGTTAGAGCATCCTAAAGGCCATTCTCTAGTTCACCATCTTAATTCCTGAGTTCTCATGTTCATTTGGTAACCATGAGTTTGGGATTATTTTGAATCCACCATGTTAGCTCTTAAAACTGTAAGACCTGCAAGCTGATTCATTCATCCCTTGCTCAGCTATTCAATATTTTCAGGTGAGAATCTATGTAGGATCTTCTTTCTTTAACCCTGGCATAAAAACAGACCAGGTGTTCTGAAACCCAAAATGTGTTCATCATAACTTGAATAGTGGGAGAAAAAACTTTAGTTCTGGAGAAGTCAGTTCTCTTTGAGCACTTGCTATGGTTGAATCATGACACTGCTGAATACATGGCCACAAAGTTGCACTATAGCTGATATATATGCCACAAAAAATAACAACTTCACATAGTTCAACCTAAATACTAGTTGCATAAAATGGAAAGAAACTGGTTTCTTGAAAGCTCTGGTTTTGTATACTTAAAGTTCAACAGAAAAAATACACTAAACATAAAAACAATAAAAATGCAACAAGTGACATTAAAATATATGCATGGATGCTGCAGAGGTTTTAAAGGACAGAAGCATATTAAAGGCATCCCAGACAATGTGGATGAAGAGAATTCTCATTTTAGTTGACTTTATTCCTCTCTCTAAAGGCACTATTTTTACTATGCTAAATAAATGCTAAGTTTGCCTTCGAGGGAAATTCACACATAACCATTACTGAGAGAAAAAATGAAAAGACAAATGAGTCAGAATCAATCCCTTCAGGTGCCTTGCCCACACTCTTCGGTCCAACACAAGCTAGCATGAACAAGGCCCCCTGCAGGCTCCTCCCCAGAACAACACCCAAGATAAGGAGTGCAGGAAAGAGCAGGGCTCTGACCTGATCTCATCCGAAGCACTGCTGTCGTCAGCACTGGTCCAAAACTCAGCACAGCTCTCCTGCAGGCCAAACTCTAAAAAACTCCCGGTAGATTTCAGCAGCATTCCTGCGATATCACTAAGGGAACAAACATAACAAAAATAAAGCAGAGAAGGAACACAGGCCTCACACACATCCTAAACCCCTGAGTGAGAAACTGAAAGGCTCAGCTTACTGCTTCCTGAGTTTCAAAGTCAAGGATGACAAGCGTTTTCTCTTCTTTTAATGTAAAACCATGAATGTGAAAGAGTAGAAATCTGGATACAGCACGTACTTACCTCTGTTCTATTACCACCATATTTCATTATAAACCTTAAAATCTTATATCGTATTCACAATATGTGATTAGTACACAAATATCAATTCCATCTTAAACAAATTTTCAAATGGTACAAAATGGTCTCTTACATAAATTAAATGATAGGACGGGGGAAAGTGAATTCTTTAAATGCAACTGTTTTTAAAAATTTCCCTCACAATTAGTTTTTTATAGTCAATAAATATGAAATACTCTACCTCACTGATGCTTCTTATTAAATACAAAATTCTAAATACTAGTGCTAAAATGTACACCCAAGTGTAAAAAATAAATTTAAATTAGTGTAGCAAAATTCAGCAACAGTTTACTGATCTCTACAATGTTCAAGGAAAAGAGCTTATAATCTAGGAAAAGACAGCAGGTAAGTATATAACCAATATCAGGTGTGGCAAAAGTTAAGTGTTATCAGAAAAGAACAAATCCAGCTGAGGGCACTATCTCACACCCAGTTAAGGGCACAGTCTCACACCCAGCCAAGGGCATGGTCTCACAGCCAGCCGAAGGCATGGTCCCACACCCAGTTGAAGGCTTGGTCTCAAACCCAGGTGAGTGTATGGTCTCATACTCAGTTTAGGATACAGTCTCACACTCAGCTGAGGGCACAGTCTCACATCCAGGTAAGGCACAGTCTCACACTCAGCTAAGGATACTGTCTCCTACTCAGCTGAGGGCATGGTCTCATACCACCCAAAGGCACAGTCTCACACCCACCCAAGGGCAAAGTCTCACACCCAGCCGAGGGCATGGTCTCACATCCAGTTGAGGGCACGGTCCCACACTCAGCTGAGGGCATGGTCCCACAACCAGCTGAAGTCTTGGTCTCAAACCCAGGTGAGTGCATGTTCTCACACCCAGGTGAGGGCACAGTCTCAAACCCAGCTGAAGGCATGGTCTCACACCTGGATAAGGCATAGTCTCACACCCAGTCAAGGACACTGTCTCCTACCCAGCTGAAGGCACGGTCTCACACCAGCTGAGGGAACAATCACACACCCAGATAAGGCACAGTCTCACACCCAGCAGAGGTCACGGTCTCATACCCAGCCAAGGACACAATCTCATACCCAGCTGAGGACACAGTCTCACACCCAGGTGAGGGCATGGTCTCATACCCAGCCAAGGGCACAGTCTCACATCTAACTGAAGGCACAGTCTCACGCCCAGCTGAGAACACTCTCTCATACCCAGTTGAGAGAACAACCTCACACCCAGGTAAAGCACGGTCTTACACCCAGCCACAGGCACAGTCTCATAACCAGCGGAGGGTATAGTCTCATACCCAGGTAAGGCACACAGTCTCACATTCAGCCAAGGACATGGTCTCACACCCAGCTGAGAGCACTACCTCACACCCGGGTAAGGCATGGGCTCATCCCCAGCTGAGGGTACAGTCTCACACCCAGCTGAAGGCATAGTCTTAAAACCAGCTGAAGGCATGGTCTCACACCCAGTCGAGGGCACGGTCTTACAACCAGCTGAAGGCATGGTCTCAAACCCAGGTGAGGGCACAGTCTCACACCCAGCTGAGGACAACATTTCATACCCAGCTGAGAGCATGATCTCACACCCAGCTGAGGCACAGTCAAGGGCACAGTCTCATCCCCAGTCAAGGGTAGTCTCACACCCAGCTGAAGGCACAGTCTTATACCTAGTGGAAGGCATAGTCTCACACCCACAGCTGAAGATACCATTTCATACCCAGCTGAGGGCATGGTCTCACACCCACTCAAGGGCACAGTCTCACACCCAGCTAAGGACACGGTCTCACACCCAGCTGAGGGCACTATCTCACACCCAGGTAAGGCATAGTCTCATACCCAGCTGAAGGCATGGTCTCATATCCAGCCAAGGGCACGGTCTCATACCCAGCTGAGAGCATGGTGTCATAGCCAGCTGATGGCATGGTCTCACACCAAGCTGAAGGCATAGTTTCATGGCTAGAAAGCCCTGCATTGGACCTTTAGACCTATGTAGAATTTTAACAGGTGGAATAACAGTGGGATGGGGGACTCTGTCAGGACGAAAATGAAAGAAAGGAAGGAAAGTCCAGGAAGAACCACAAATATGGTCAAAAGGCATGCTGACATGTCAAGCAAGAAGCATGTTTGTGGGGAGGAAAAAAATCATCCCATCTGAAAGGAGTAGTGGGTGTCTGAGCCACCAAGGGGTGGTAGACCACAACCAGGAATGTTAGCGAGTGCTGAGCTATGGAGGGCACTGGATGTCACACTGATTATTCTCATATTTGCTAGACAAAGGGGGCACTTTAGAATACAAAGTGGGAAAGGGACCTGACTAGAAACATGCTTTCGAGAAGATTCTATAAGGACACCCAGGACAGATTTATTCAACAGAGTAACTGTTACATTCTAAGCAGCAGTGAACAAAAGAGATAGGAGCCATGCAGTGGATGAAAAGACAATAAATTTTAAAAAGTAAAATACATTGTATTTTAGGTATTAGTAAGTGCTATGGAGAGAAAAAATAGGGAAAAAAGCTAAGGCATACTTGTGGGTAGGAATTTCAACTTTAAATATACTGAGAAGATTATACATGGACAAAGACCTGAAGGAAGTGGGAAACTGAATCATGAAGATAACTGGGGAAAACAGCAGTTCACACAGAGGGACCAGCAGGTGCACAGGGCCAGAGGCAGGAGCATGCCCAGCCTGTAAGGCCCCGTGATGAGGCCACTGCAGCTACACAGCAGACACAGCAGAGTCTTGAAGGAGGGCAAAGACCAAATGAGAATTCTATGTGTCAGCCTTCCGGCCACTGCTAGTCACTCTCACTTCCACTAGGCGAGACGAAGAGCGCTGGAGCATTTAGAGAGCCTGGTCTGACACATATTCTAACAGGATCCCTCTGGCTATGGTGCTAAGAATAAACCACAGGAGGTTATGGGCAGAAGCCAGGGGACTACTTAGAGAGGGACTGTGCTAACACACATGGAAAATGATAACCTGGCTAGTGGTAGTTTGGAGTGCTTTGGGGCAGAGGTCAGATTCTGTATACATCCTAAAGGGACAGCCAAAGGATTCAAGGTAGGATGTGTGAGAAAAAAAAAGAAGGCAGGGCTGATTCCACCACTGAATGAACCTGGAGTCGTTGCTGCTCTAACACAATGAAAGGCGCAGAGTCCAGAACCAGAAAAGAAGTGCCGGCCACAGAAAGGAAAAGCAAAGAACCCTGGGAGCTTCTCAGAACAGGGATCATGAATGCAGAGGCCAGGACTGCTCTCTAGGGAATTTGAAGAACATGCAAAAGACCAAAAAAAAGGAAGTGAGGGCATGGTAAAATCACCCAACACAAATTTGTAGTGAAACTAAACAGCAACATTGAAAAAAATGTCTTCAGTAAAGCTTGACAGGCTGGAAACAGAAAATGCAAACATAAGGAACTACAGGCAAAGTAGAATTATGGAAAACTGAGAAGGAATAGATGTGGAAAATGGCAATGAATGCATTCTATAAGAGGCTGACTTGGGAATCAAGCAAAATAAGAAAGCAAGACAGACTGGGATCACAGCCTGAAGGACTGGAGGAGTTATGAGACAACAGCAAGGTCACGGCTTACCCAAAGTAAAGAGAGAGGATGTCAAAAGAACTGGCAGTTAGGGTAGAAAGGTTGAGATACTGAAGATTTTGAGATACAGAATATGAGGCAGAGATCAGTGGAGAAGAGAACGGTGAGTTGCTGAGTGAGAAGAGCACTTGACATGAAAGCTAAAGCCCTAAACGCACACAGAGGGCAGGCAAGGGCATCTGGGTTGGGTATAAAAGATCTCGTAAGAAAGGAAACAAGAAGAAAGAAAATGACTGATGAGACAAGTAGGAGATGGTGGCACCAACAGGCAGCAGCAGAACCTAGAGCACAGGACACTGACCCTCACTCTGCAAGTTCAAGACAGAGTAACCACTGATGAAGACCACTGACAAGCACCGTGTGCCCAACAGCCCCAGCCTTCACTCAAGAAAAGATGCTCATTTTCTAGTACAGACAGCCCAGCCCAGTGGTCACGCTGCCCTCCTCACCATATAGAACCCCAGTTCATAAAGAGATTCTACGGTGAGAATCATATTCCCAAAACAGTGGCAGTAAACACACACTTAAAAAGCTTAAAGTGCTTAAGTTCTTGATGTCCTCACCGAGACTTACACACACAGGTATGGTCTACCCTTCAAGGGCTCACATTATCCTTCCTTTTATTAAAAAGAGAGGGTTTACGCTAAGGCAGGATCTCTCAAATCAAAACTGATATGCCAAGTGGATGGATCTGTGGTGGGGCCATCCTGTGCACTGTGGGACATTCAGCAGCATCCCTGCTCTCTGCTAGATGTTGGCCGCACCCTCCCCGTCATGTCTCTAGACATGGCCAAATGTCCCCAAGGGGGCAGGTCACCCTGGTTGAGAGCCACTGCCCAAACCTTGGAAGGGGAGCACATATGAAATAGGAATAACTATAATCTCATGTAGCTAAACAAGCACCTGTGGAGAACCCCTGAGTTGACCGGGAGTGAGAGTAAGAAGCACGGACACGCACGCACAAGCACAAGGAGTCCTACCAGAAAAGCTTTCCGGCCTGTGCTTCTCCTCCCCGTATGTAATGTGTGATCTCTTTGGTGAAATTCCATTCTTCTTCTAACAGGTTTTTTAAACTATGGGACGCTTGAGGTAACTGCTGTAGCATTTGGATCCAGCTTCTCATGTAATCAAAATATACCTTAAAATACAAAAATGTAAAGGGAGACATTTGAGAACAGATTTGCACACCTCCCAATTCTCACCTGTTGACATGAAGGCTGTGAGTCAGCAGGGCAAGGCAGGAGGGAGCATGGAAGAACATAAAAGCATGTAACACCAAGGGAGGCAGGAGACTTCACTACTGCTAGCTGAGGGTGCAAGGATGATTTCTTTTTTTAATATCAAAATTCAACTCCTTAGCAATTTAACGCATCATTTACAACCCCCCAACATCCTAAGAAAGTAATGAACATGTTTACAAAGGATAGAAAGCACACTAAAGGGAGAAACAAAACAACAGCACCTAGAAATGTCCATTATAAATGCAATTGTGAATATTACTCCTTGAAGAGGTCAGGGGCTTCACTTGTTCATGACTTGAGCTTGAGATATATCTTCTGTGCTGCCAGAAGGAAATGAGCATACTTCTTCCCACCACTCCTTCCTGACATCCAGATTTCCGTGACATTATTTGTTCAAGACTTATGACATAATTATGATCTATAACCAAAATATCCAGCTGCTCTGAGTGGGGTTTATGTCCACGAGTCCTATTACAACCGCTTCCCCATTCCTAAATCTTTCCTTTATCTGCTGGTTAACCAGGTTTCACTATCAAGCATTTTTTCTCTACCGAGTCACAATGGCTATATCATCAAACATCACCATCTATGGACTGGGCAGAAAGTAGTTAGTCACTCATTCCCTTCCTCAGGACTTTTCAGACGTCACTCTACTTCCAACAGTGAGTATGACATCAGCATGAAGAAGACCGCACCAGTCTGAGTGGCCAGCCGCCACTGCTCTCTCCAAACCGGAAGGTGACAACACATATGTTTTTAGAATTCTTCCTCCAGTCTTGGATTTGTTTTTTCACCAGGCTACATCTTAGAGTTCATTGTTTAGAATGATTTTTTTTTGAGATCCAGTAATAACTTTCAGCAAATTTTAAGTCTTTTTAAAATTTCAAAATAACTTTCTTCTGCTGTGTCTTTGAATGCATCTGGGTCCTCCATCCTCCAGGTTTGTGGTATGACCATGCAGCCCTAGGTCTGCCGTGACTAGAACTGTGTGCAGAACCTACATTCATGGGTCTACCATGAGTTCATGGGTCTACTACCTTCTTATCTAAGTGAACCAAGGCTTCTGACTCCCAGGCCCAGAGTTGCCCCTCAATCCCCGGAAGGCTCCCCCATCTCCTACTCCCTGAAGCCAGCTCTCTTCTACAGCACTTCTCCCTCATGGCCCTCTTAAGGGACAACAACTTGTCTTTCACATGTTCAAGGACTACAAAGAGTCAGAGCCCCTTGCTTCTCCCTGCTCCTCTTAAATGACTGCTCACACATTCTTTAGAAAGCAAAACAAAGAAAAGACTGCTAATGGCATGGGCCCCTCCTCTTACTGTCCTCGACTGCCCTCCAACTCCTCCCCAGTTTCAGACCTCAGCTGCCAGGCTCTGGCTCTGACAGTCTTCCCTCTAGAAGGTGCTGCCATCCTGCTGTGTGGCATGGCCCCGTGTGGAGGACACACCGAACATGTTTTAGTTCAGTTCCTGGCTGCCTCCATCCCCCATGACTTTTCTCCACTTCTGGCAGGGCTCTGTCTGGATTTTGACATTCCCAGACCCACTCAAGCTCCCAGACCACCAGTTCAAATATCCTGGTGCTAAAGCCGCCTGCCCTCTTCCCAGCTGATTTGCTCAGCCACTGCCACCATGACTGCTCTCTTCACCCTACGTGAAACTCCAGTCCATGGACTCCCCGTCTTCTCCCCCTTATGAGCCCCACCCTTTTGTCCACCTTTCTCCTGACTCACTTCCGACTCCATGGGCTCATCCTTCAACAGTACTTCTGTTGGTATGCTCAAGGCCCTAGCCCATCTATACCTGTCACTTCACACACGTGTTCATCCCACGTGTCTGTCAGGATGAAGCCCAGACGTCCCACTCCCATGCCCACTCAAGAAGCTGAGGGCCATTCCTCCTCATCCCACCACATGGTGTACACTGCTGGTAATCGTAAGTGTGTTTCTACTCAACTTGTTTTCCTTCTCTCTACAACCACAAGCTGGAAACTTTCCTATTTGCCTCAAACCACCAACACCCACCCTCACCCATTCTCGGCAGAAGTCATTTCATACAAAACCTCTCATCTTCCTGGTACCAAACATGCTGTTATACCCTCTCCTGCTTCCTTCCAGACCAGAGAGGAGCTGCTGTTCCTCCTGATCCCAACACTGGTGTTCCAAGTTTGAGACCCATCTCCACCCGAAGTCTGAGGAACATCACGGCTCCTCATAGTTATGTATACATACGTGTCTCATTTTTCACTGCTTTCCCTTTACAAAGTCAACCCCACAGGCTTTCAAACAGCCTCCAGCCAATGTAAACCCCTTCCCTGGACTCACACCTTCACCATCATCCAGCTGCGAAGCTGGACACCTGCAGTCATGCCCGCCTCACCCATCCCATCCACCTGGGTCCTGCCCACATTTCTCTGAACACTACACTTTTGCGAATGTACGTTACAGCCTCTAATCCAGGGACTAGCATGTGCACTCCTGGTCTCACACCTGCTCTGGAGCCCTCAGCCTGCCCTTCACCATAGCAGAGCCCCCATGGGCTTCCCAGAGAACCTGTTCCCACCATGCCCCTTCCCAACAAGGATACTCTGTATCTGCTGCTGGCATCAGACAAGGGCCTCTTTCCTCTCTCTTTTTTTAAATTAACAAGCAAGGAGGCTAGAAAATATTCTAATAAATACCATCCAGAATAAACAAATATTTTTTCATAATTATTTTAGATAATTGTAATAAGAAAAATTAATTCTTCCTTTGCTTCTTTCTTCTCTTTTTCCTCTGCCCAGAAGCAACAATTATCATGAACTCAATGTTTCCCCCAGTCTACATGCTTTTAAAAACAATCTGTTATGACATACATTACAATATACAGTACTATTTGGTCTAAACCTTTTATCTTTCCCATTAAGTTGATTATAATACATATAAACGTCAGACAAGCCCCAGTGCTCCTCAGGAAAGCCTTCTCCAACCTCCACACAAACTTGAGCCGTCATAGACCTGTGCCCTTCCTTTGTGGCATTTTTCACAGCTGCAGTTTTGTCTACAGGATTCTATAATAGCCACTAGTGATCATTCTTAGATTCCAGGAGGGTGTTTATGCTCATCATTAAAGTCTCAGCACCCTGCATGATGCCTGCCTGGCATACAGTAGATACCCAATAATGAACCCACAGAGTGAAAAGTCAGTCCTTCCTGCTCCTTCACTCTTGATTCCTCTGCAGAAACACTGTGCATATGTGAGCTCTGTCTTGTGTGTCTTCTATGACCATCACAGCTTGTCCATCACATTTGTATGCTCATTCTTTTAAATTCTTGCTATGTGGCTTAAGTCTATCACATGTTCCTACATCATCTATTACTATGTTCATTGTTTTGGTTATTTCTCAGGCCAGGGACCATGGAGATGAGCTGAGATAGTTCACAGCTTCAGTTGAGACTAGACAACTCAAACACTCACCACGTTATTTCCTTTGACCTGTATGCGTAAGCGCCTCTGTCTTTGAAGGCTTCTGAGTGGATGATATAACACAGAGTAAAGCCCCTAAGCGGCAGACTTTCTGCATTATAACTGGTTCACTGTTGCTTCCCCTCCCCCTCCTATCAGAGCTCCCAAGCGTTAGTCTCCCTCAGCAACAGGTTTAGCTGCAGAGAGTATTTCTATTGATGCTCCTGCTCTGTACATTTCAGTCAACAATGGGCCTTCTGCAGTCATGCCCTGCTTCTTTCATGGCTGCTCATATCTCTAGACAGCATGGTTCCAACTAGGCCCTAGATGGGCCCTTCAGGTCCAAGGAGGAAAAGTATTTAGAGCCTGTGCTCACCCTATATGTCAGTCTATATATCCAGGCAAATAATGTTACAGTCCTTTTATTCTTGGAAGGGTGGGAGGATGGATCTATAACCAATGCCCCCCTTTTCTGGACATGGATTTTTCTTTCTTTGCTGTTTCTGGTGAGTTTCAAGAGAAGGGTAGTGTGGTAAACACAATTTTATTGCATATTCAATAGTCATTTCTTCCTTTCTTCCTAAAAGAAATAAAGATTTTGTTTGGGCTCCCTCAGTCCTCCAAACACGCCCTTGCCTTGATCCTTTTAACACACTACAGGGCACAATTTAAAAACCACTGATATTTCTAGTTTCTTCATCTGTGAGATGAGAGACTGTATCTCATGCAGATAACTGACAGCAAAGCCAAAACTAAACTCTGAGCAGTTCTAAAACTAACTAGCCGAGAATGTTGGTAATCACCTGCCAACACGCAGGTGCACCAACGGCTCAGACCAGCTATCCAGGAAGGCACAGTTCACCTGCCCAGAGCTCCTCACCCCACGCCCCTGAGTCTATGGGATAAAAGGTCATCAAGGCGGTTTGGAAGCAAAACACGTTTTGTCTTTTTAAACTTCTGATTTAATCATCCGTTAAAAAAAGAGAAAAAAAATCATTTGCTTTTTGCTTTTTACCATAACTTTTCAAAGATAAGACTTTTTTGACATTAAAAACATATAGTATTTCAAAATGCAGACGTTTTATACACTCTACTCTTTGAAATATTTTCCCCAAACAAGTAGAAAGAAATCTCAAGCTCATTAAAATAATTTCTCGTAATATGATATTTTAAGTCCCAACCACATTCCTCCTTCACTTCTCCACAGAGGCTGGACAGGCCCATATCTGAATTCCCAGCCTCCTCATGGTAATGAGGCCATGCAACAGGTTGGGTCAATAAGATGCAGGGAACACTTGCTGTGCAGGACTTCCAGGAGAGCGCTTCTGTTCGATAAAAAGGTTTGGACTTAGCTGGCAAGGTCCTCTGCCCTTTTCTTCCAGTCTAAAAAGGTGGCACTGGAGATGTTAGAGCCACCTCGTGGCAGGATGTAGTGAAAGCTAAGCAATGATAAAGGCACCCTGAAAACAACGGACTCCAGGCACATGTTTTCTTTATTATTTCATTAACCTGCCACATGACATAATCATTTCTGTATACGCTCCAGTGAATCTAACATGTACTTATGGTACACTAATGCACTACCAGATCTTAAGGAAGAGAAAATGTCCAGGTATAGCCCTTGGCTCATGAAGCTTTCAGTCTAATTAGGGAAACCCGAGAACAGTCTCTGTTTAAATGTGAAATAGTATAGTTCTAATTATAACTCCTAAGAGTTCAAAGAAGTTATAGATGAATGTGGGCTGAAGGCTACAACTGTCATATAAAGCTTTCAAGAGGGAAAAAAAAAAGCCTGCAAATCTTAAATAGGCAGGTGGGGAGGCATTTCTAGCAGGAAAGAAGATAAACAACAATACAGAGGTTAGAGCACAGGCAAACACAATGCAAGTGAGAAGACTGGAGTATCTTCTGAGGAAGAAATAAAAATAGATCTATGCCTGACAAATCAACCTATTTGCAAATTCTCAAATATGCCAGGTTCCTCAACTAACCCTTGACTCATCTTTAAGATTCAGCTTCCTCAGTGTCAGCACCTCCTGGATGTCCCAGGCTCGTCCAGGTGCCTCCGCTCAGCACACTCTTTCCTCCCCCAGCACTCAACACTCAGGGCTGGAAGGATCTACCACATCCAGTCCTACCAGACTATGAGTTTCCTACTGTTCTTCACTATCCCCAGAGCCAAGCAAGGTTCCTAGCATATCCCAGGTAATGGAAATGGTTGATGGTAGGTAGCTCAACAAAACAGGACCAGATTTGATTCTATTTCTGGATCATTCTGCTCTAAGTTGAACTATCCTACAATTAAAGCACAAACTAGGTTAACATTTGTCAAAAACTTAGAACTATTGAGAATTTTTAAAATGTGGATTTAGGATAAATGCAATCTAACAGCAGATGGACAGACTCAGGTTCAAGGACACCAGCACTACTACACACACACACACACACAGCACAATACACATGTAGAAGACCTTCCTCCCCACTGCTCCTGACCATCAGCATTTTATGCAGATCCTCCTCAAAGGCGTCGATGTTGCAGTCGGGCTTTCCCAGGTCATCCAGGACCTCCTGCAGCATGAACTGGTAGTACTGTTTCATCAGCAGGCCGCCCTTCAGGACCTCCTTACACTCTCGCACCAGCTGCAAGAGAATAGACATCCCGGCCGCTACACAGCCTGACCAGACAACCTGGCCCCTTCACATCATCCCATTCAAATCCTTCTGAAAAACCTCACATTGTCTCCAGATTCTCCGTCTTTTTACTTTATGTATATAAATATCTTAGTAGTCTCCATCAAGTAAAAACATAATAGTGAAAATAAAAGAATTTAATATTACAGCATGGATACACATAGAAAAGACCATATAGGCAACTACTGCTTTGCTAAAATATGTTCTCCTACAAACAATTTTGTAGAGAAAGATTAAAAAATAGGAACAATTTTTCTACTAGCTTACATTATAAGATGAGAGATATGAGAGAAAAATCTCCTAATGAAACTGATAAATATTACTAAAAAATAATAAAGATTCAAATATACTTACATACCAAAGAACAGGGTGGTCTTTGCAATAATTTAGCATAGCTTATCTACTGTGATTTGTGGCCTAATCTACCATCAAAAAACTCAGATAATCGCAAACACAAGCAAACAAATCTAAGATTAATCTGATGATATCAGATAAAAATAAAGGAAAAACAATAAACTAAAAAGATGGGCAAATCTGCAATGTATGGGTCCAGAGGGTAACATAACAAAGGTAGAAAGAAGGTCGAAATGGGACAACCTGGAAAACCCTTCATTAATGAAAGGCTGGGACACCAAGCCCTCAAATTCTAATCAACAGGGACTATGGTATGAGATCACAGCCACATTCATTTTCATACATATTAGTCAAACCTTCAGTGCTGCTAACAGGAAAGTAAACTGGTACAAACTTTCTAAAATCTAAAATTTATGACTCATTTATTTACTATTGTGTTTTACACTCAAGAAATAATAAGAGATGCAGGCTAAGATTTAGATACAAACATACTTATCACAATGTCAGTTCAAACAATGGGGATTAACTGAATAAGGTGTACCTACACAGTACAGTGCCATTACAGCACTTACACACTTGATTTTGAAAAATACTTAAAGAGAGGGGGGAAAAAATCACACACACATATATACTTACTTGTGTGTGTAGAAGTATTCATGTGTAGGAAAAACAAACAGTTGAAAATCCACCAAAATGTTAGAGTGGTTATCTCTGAGTGGCATGAATAATAGGGTAGTTTGTAGTTTTGTTTGTATAACTTCCTGTACTTTTCAAATTCTCTTCAATATGGATTGCTTTTATAAACAGAAGTCTCTCCCATAAATGTTTTTAAGACAATTATCCATGATAAGAGAGTGATGGCTACAATGACATCTACTAAAAAGTGGTTTGTACAGATTCTATAGATATCAATTAAGGATGTCATTTAGATGCTTATAACTGATCTTTGAATGCATCTAAACCAAAATTTTGATTCTCTTTTAACTCTAGCAATGCTACATTCACCTAAGTATTGTTCTTATTTTTTAAAGTGTTTTAACATAAATTACTATTTAATCCTCACAAGAGCCCCATCGGCAAAAAGCAAACTCTATTTTACTAGGTTATATTTATGAAGAATTTACTTTGTGAGGAAGGGAGTTCCAAAGGATTTTACCAAAATGTCCTAAGTAACCACTGCAATACAGAAGACTAGCTAAAAGCAAGGTCAGCATGCACAGCGAGACAGTCCCCAGAAACAAGATGGTGAGAAGCAAGGAAGTTCACAAGCAGATGGAGCTGTGGGCGGTACCAGGTGCAAACTGAAGGGCTGGAAACGAGAGGCAGGGTCCTCTCCAACTGGCCTCCACTAGTCAGTCTAATCTACATTTCACTCAGCAAACAGACACAAACCCAATTCTGTACCTACTGTGTGACCTGAATTCACCTGTCTTTCCTCCATCTGTACTGCTCATCTATGTTCTGTCCTGTCACTCACAGAGCCAAGTAGCTCTCAGTCCTTCAATTCCTACAAGCTGAATGTGCACAATCTGCAAAAAACATACTTCCCTTTCTTTTAATTGGACAAGAGTTAACATTTTTTACTTTATATAGTAAATGTCAATATGTTAGTATCACAAAACACTAACACAGACCCATTCCAGCACTCACTCTGCTAGATACAACCCTTCCAGCCATTCCTCTGCTGACCCTGGATATCAAGCCCCCGTAAGATCCCATCCAGAATGAACTCAGAAAACAGAAGCTGCCACTACTGTTTAAACCACATCTGCTTAACCAAGCAAAAAGTTCAAACCTCTCCCCTCTGCATACTCTAAAGACATCTATCTTCTTACACAAACCTCAAATAGAACAAGAAAATAAATTTAAGAAACTTATACTCTATCTCTTATGAATGAATTTTAAATTTCAACCTTCAAAGACTGATATAAACAATGTACAGGTTCATACATGTGAGGATTAAGTCCTTCTAGAAAAAGGAAGTAGATGGCAGAAAGGTTGAACCACAATCTTATCTTTGAGGATTGCATGTAAAGAACATTTAAAATTACCCTAAAAAGTGCATCTTAAAAACACTAACATATACTCATTTTTTTACTATTTGTGACAATTAGGGGGAAAAAATCCTCAAAATAAAAATTATAGGCCTGCAGAATAATATAATAATTACTAAATATTATAGATAGTCTTTGAAGCAAACCTGCTTAATACTCAAGAGAGATGGTTCTCCAGCAGGTCTCTGCTCCAATCTTAGTTTCAGACACTCATGTATGACATTCAGAAGGACTCGGCAGAGGACTAGGAAGGCAGGTTCGAATGAAGGTAAGTCCATGGCCTTCAGCTCCTCCCATGACACGGCACTGCATTTCTGCTCAGAGGAAGGCGGTGTCCTTGACAGCTGCACATAATCTGAACCCCACATGGGATCTGGAAATTCAGAAAACTATAACAAAAATCCAACAAACAAGGATTAAAAGAGCATACAGGACAATGCCCTATGGTTGTGGTTATAAACTATTTATTCTCTATAAGTTGCTGACCAATCTACACAATTTTAATTTTATTATTATTTTTAGTTGGAGTCTCACTCTTGTCCCAAGCTGGAGTGCAGTGGCACACTCACGGCCACTGCAGCCTCAACCCACTGGGCTTAGGCAATCCTTCCACCTCAGTCTTCCAAGTAGCTGGAACTACAGACACATGCCACCATGCCTGGCTAGTTTTTGTTATTTATTGTAGAGACAAGATCTCACCAAGTTGCCCAGGCTGATCTCGAATCCCCAGGCTCAGGCAATCCTATTGCCTCGGCCTCCCAAAGTGCTGGGGTTACAGGCTGAGCCACCGTGCCTACCCCAAAATTATAATTTTATAGGGAAAAGAATATTGACTCATTCAACAATTTGAACACAGACCTAAAAAGTTCTAAGAATGTCAGAAAACCACAACAAGAACTCAAACCAAACTGCAAAATTTTTATCAAAAAAGCACAGTAGAAAAGAATTAAGCCCACCTTTAACATTTTTGCATCACACTTAAAATGACCAGAACACTTTATTTTTAAGGTTATATAGAGTACTATCCACAATGATCTCATGTGAGAATTATTACAATTTAAAAAAAGACAACAAAATCAAGTCATAGCTAAGTAGCCATTTATGAAAAATAATAGCCTGTGGACTCAGTCAATTTTGCCCATCTGTTCTCTGAACAATGCTGATGGAAAGAGAGAATTTGTAAGGTCGGCTTGGGCGGCACTGCTTAGTTGTGTTGCTTGAGGCTTCCGATGCTTCCAGGGAGTTCCAGCAGTGCATTCTGTTCGCTATCCCCTTCAGATTCCTTACCTTGTCCCTGTAAGGGAGGGTACATGAAGTGCTAGGAGTGCTCTCCCTCTGCCTGGCCATGCTGCCTGGCTCCCTAGGTCCCCTACCTCTCCTCCTTTGGTCCTCGGAAGCCTCTCAACTCCTCTATGGAAGTCATTCCTCCCCTGCCAGTGATTCTCCACCAGAGCACCTACTCCTTGCGATCAGAATATTTCACATTTTCCCATAACTTGGTGACAGAACTTCCTGAGGGCAAGGACCTTTCCTTCCTTACCACTGTACTATCTATCAACAACCGCCCCAGTGCCTGGCATTTAGCACAGCTGGCCGTAACTGTGTGCTGCTGTATTCATGAATGATACCCTCATCTGACACTTTGAAGGCCCCCACATGCTGCCCATCTGCCAAATACAGCTCAAATAACATAACCTGGACTTGAAGACCCTCCCTGGTCTAGCCCTACCCTTGGGGCAGCCTAATCCAAACTCCAGGAGACCCGCCCCGCACACCTCCCTACAACACATGTGCCTGTAGCAGCCTGTCTTCTGCCATGCTGCCTCTTCACCTGGAAACATTCCTCTCTTCATTTTTCCAACTCAAAATCCTTACTTCTCAAGGCTCACTTCATGGTCTTTCCAATGACTTGCTTCTCTCCCCCTACAATATGCCAATAGAAACTTCCTAAATCCTGAGTTCACTTTGACTTTCATTATAGAGATGGTATGGCTTAAAAAAAAAAAAATCAAGGTCCAAACATCAGAAAAAAGAGATGGTGTGGCTTAAAAAAAAAAAAAATCAAGGTCCAAACATCAGAAAACCTGGTTTCCAGGTACTTAATTAGCGATGTGATTCTGGAAGGACTGACCAGTCTCCCAGAGTTGGTTTCTTCATTTTTTTTTCCCCTTCTTCTATTTATTCTTTTTTTTTTTTTAATTCAGGGTCTCACTATGTTGGCCAGGCTGGTCTCAAACTCCTGGGCTCAAGCAATCCTCTCACCTCAGCTTCCCAAGTAGCTGGGACTACAGACACCACCACACCTGCTCTAGTGTGTTTATCTTAAAAACAGAGCCATCATCCACTTCTTATAAAGATTAAACAGAGACAAAACAGAATACTGTATCCAAGAAAAAGTGTTTTAAAACATACAACTGACATTTATAAACTTACTACTGTTAACCTGTGTGTCTCTCCCACCAGACTACTGTTGCTTACAGCAAAATGCAGGTAGTCATATCTTAAGTCAGGTAAACCCCCACATCTAGAACTTTCAGAAGACTGAATGCCTGAACCACAAAGAACCACAAAGTCTAGCTGAAGACTGGACTAGTTCTTAAGGCTATCACCTTCAGGATGGTCCCTGTTCCTGTGTGCCCTGCATTTCCACCAGACAGTCTGCCTCTTTCACTAATGCCCACGTACTGTCTTCCACACCTCCTTTCCTTGAACCATTCATGCAGACACTGGACAAGTTTTATCAGTTCCACTTTTAACTATCCCTAAAATCCACCTTAGCTGTCTTCATTCCCACTGGCTTTTCAGATTCCAACATTTCAAGCCACTGACCTCTTAATAACCCCAAAGTGATTTTGTTCTAAGGCTTGCCTTACCCCTTCTCATTTAAAACGCAACGCTTCGCTGGCAGCCCACAGGATTAAAGCTTTTATTTAGCCTAATGATCTGGTCTATACACAGATCTTGATCCTTATCTCCTTCCACCATCCCCTTCTCCTTCACCCATAACAAACATGCCTCTGTGCGTCTGCACAAATTAGTGCCTTTACTATCAGAGGCTCGGATCTGCTGACAAGGCCTCTCCCTGAACTCTTTACTCACATGAGGAAGCCCAGACACCATCCTCCTCTGTGAGGTTTTCTGTGATTGCCTCAAGCAACACATTTAATATCTCCCTTTTCTCACATCATTTGTGCACTGCAAATACATCCTGGTTGTATTTCTCATGCTTTACTGTAGAGCATTATTTTATCTATCTACCAGTTAGACAATCAGTTCCGTGATAAAGAAGCTTGTTTATCTGCAGTTAACTATGGAACTCTAACATTTTGCTTGGTACCTGCCACATAATAGATGCTGAACACCTTTGATGAATAAATTAATAGAAAAATACTTCTACAAAAGTGCCAGTGTTTCTTCTTCTCCAACACTAAAGAATGGAACATATGACATGATCGGCCTTGTTAATAGGCTCTTAGTTCTCAGATTTGTTCCTGTTGACAAGTGATTGTTTTAGTGATAGATTGATAAGGTCTACAGTTTTAAAGTGGATGCTTTTTTTAAAAAAAGTAACACACACATTTGGCATAACTGAGACACATTTAATGACAAAAATAAGGATGATGCTTTCTTCTTACTATAAACTTTCAAATGACAATTAAATGCCTAAAAGGAAAAAATTTCCTCTGCTCCTTAAAAAGAGACATTTAATCTGTTATAACCTGACCTCAAACAAATAAAATGTTAGCATATAACAACTAAAAAATAAAGTTGGGGAACACGCTGAGTACTTCCGCTTAGTAATCTGCATTAGCACTAAGGAAAACAAGATAAATTTATCCTTTTATGTTCAACACATATTCCTGCATTTAAAATTAGCACATACTTGGGTTTCCCTAGCAGGCAAGGAGTTGTAAAATAGCTGCACAATTTCTAAAAATTCTTACTTGTGACAAGTGTGGTCAGGGCTAACATATGTCTGTATAAGGGCTTTAAGCAATATAAAAGCTCTCCCTCCTCCCCCAGTATAATGACATCAGAAAACAATGCTTATTTAAAGCTCTATGAAATTCAACAAACTTTCTATGAAAAAATTCCAAAGAGTCCTCTGGCATTCTCGACAGCCCCAGCCTGTTGACCCATTTGCTACAGGTTCAATGAGCAAGGGAACAGTCCCTACTGCAAGACCACACTGCCTGCAAGACCCAGCAGCCAGGCCTACAAACACACTGAGGAAACCCAGTCCTGCTGGTGTTGCTTGGGAAGTCAACACACGTCCAGACAGAAGGAACAGATATTAAAAAACACAGCTCAAGAGGAAACAGCAGTTTCCTTAGGAGGATACCAAGAGAAGAATCCTAACAGCTGGCTTTGATTAATACTGATTTAATGTAGAAACAGGAGAGAACAATAAAAATATTCGAGCACAAGATCACATTAAAGTCTTCTGGATAATAACAGATTAAGATTTCTGAAATAAATTCAATAAAGACAGTGAAAATAGAATAAACACTGTCAAAAACAGAATTTATAATTTAGAAATTATCACTATAACCCAAAACTAGAGAAAAAAAGAATGGGAACTTTGAGTAAAAAATAGGAAACACAGAAATCAGATCTAAGTGCTGCAAAATAAGGACAACAGGAATTCCACATGGAACAAAAGAAAAAGAAGGAAAGCTTCTCACATCGTCAAGATATCATTAATACATGAAGAAGGAAAAAAGTCTTTGAACAGCGAAGGACTCAAAGTACAATTCATTTATCTTTTTTAAAAAACTACTCAAGGAAGTACAGTAGAGTCTAGTCAAAAGAAAACTGGATTGGAATACAGATCTCAAGATAAGGAAAGAAAAAAACTAAAGAAAGTGAAAAGCCATGACCCTAACACAACTTATACAGACTGAGCATCCCTAAACTGAAAATCCAAAATCCAAAATGCTCCAAAATTCAAAACTCTGTGAGCACCATGTCAGATTTGGAATGCTCAACTAGTATGTATTCTGCAAATACTCCAAAATCTGAAAAAAACCCAAATACTTCTGGCCCCAAACATTTTGGATAAGGGATACTCAAATCTGTATAGGTAGACACAACTATATGATGGTGATTTGGCTATGGGCTAGAATTCAAGTTCTAGAATAAGATATTTAAATATTTTTAAAACATACTGTAAGAAAACCTGGAGCTTATATTCCAAATTAGTTCAATAAAACCAGACTGGAGAAAGGGACAGTGTGTTGCAGAAACAACATATCTGTTCTATTTCATTTGAGTGAGAAGTACAGGATCCTTATATAGTGCAGAACCCTTGATCAGTCCTGCCAAACCAAGAAGTCTCAACGATGCAAGGACAATAATAAAAATGTCTGGTGAACTCTTACAACTGTATGTTGCCTCGGCATCCACTCTGAATATAGGTGGGACTCTCTCATCCCAGAAGAAGGGTTCAGTCTCCCTTAACACGGTTTGCAGCTTTGCACCTCCCAGTTCCTTGGTGTGGCTGATCCAAACACCTGCCTTCTACAACTGTCTCCTGGTGACACCTCTCTAGGAGACAGCTATGTACAGTCTTTTGACCTGGTCCTCTGGCCCTCACAGCCCACATGGACTGTGCAGACACACTGTAGTGACTACCTCAGTCACAGCATGATCTCCTTAAACGTGACCTTCTGCTTGCTTAAAACTCACCAATTAATCCTCTCTGAGGGAAACCTGCTTGGACAATGCCATGGACCTCATAAAGGCATTGGCTCCAGGGTCCCTCCCTGCCTCTGCTCCCCCACCTCTGCGTATGTGGCCTCCAGGCGTGTCATATACCCGCCCCCAAGACCTCTAAGTAATAACATCTTTATTTCTGTCTTGTGTCCTTCCTAATCACTGGAGGGGTGCTCTTCATCTTACAGACCCTAATGTAAGACAAAGCGATGTAATTACAATCATAATTCCAATGCCATGTCATGTGGAGTTAACACAACTGTAATAAAGTCTATATGGAAGAAAGTAATATGCAAAAGCAAAAACAGTCCAGAAACTTCTGAAAAGAAAGAATGGACAGAATTGTCCTACAAGATACCAAACCTTACTAATAAATCTACTCTATCTAAAATAGAAAGATACTGGCACAGTAATAAAAGGATCAACAGAATAAACATACTCAATTATCCACGGTAATTTAGTGTAAAACAAAAGTGATAATTTGGTGTAGGCAGCAGCCTAAGAAGTTGGAAAATAACAGATTATCTAATGAAGGCTATAGGCAACTAAAGGAAGAATAATTACATGCTTACCTCATGCCATACCTCATACTATTACAAGTATTCATTTTTAAAATGATGCAGCTATTTTTAGAAATTCTTGCCTGTTATTATGGGAAACCAAAGTATGTATTACCTTAGATACAAAAATGTGTTGAATATATATATTCAGAAAAAGAGATCCTAAATGTATTAAAATGTAAATACAGAGCTATACATTAGGTTAAACCGTTAAAAATTCTCATTATACTGCAGTCAGCTGGAAATGATTGATATTGGCAATTTAGTACAGGTCAAACTAATAAAAATAATCCCGGGAAAATAGTGGTGGCAACGGGATTTCAATTTCCTTATGACACTCCCCCCAATAAAAAGAGCAATTGGAACAGCAAACACAAAACTCTGTGAGACAAATGTACAATAAAATCAGAGAGGTGGGGGGGGAAATTATGAACAGTTCCGAGACCCATGCAGCATCAGCACCTGTGGAAGGGAAGCAGAGAAAATTAGGGTATCCAAAGGGACAAACTCCTAAGTCGCCAGTCAGTACTCAACACAAAGCTCATTACGTCTATTTGAAAACTTTGGTGAAGCTGGGAATAATTTCAGCACTATTCATGAGTGAAGTCAAGGGGCTGGCAATAAGGCCTGAAGGGGCTAGGGTGATTTATGCTCTACAAACTCTTCATTATTTTTTAAAATTTGATTTTATTTTTGTAGAGATGAGGTCTTGCTATGTTGCCCAGGCTGGTCTCAAACTCCTGGGCTCAAGCAATTCTCCCACCTCAGTCTCTCAAAGTGCTGAGATTACAGGTGTGGGCTACTGCACCCAGCTTAGGCCCTATAGACTCTTAAAACTAGCACCCAAGATTCCCTTCCAGACAAAGCTCCACACCAAGAAAACACTGCTGGAGTGAAATCCAAGTGCCCAGAGACCGACAAGAGAAGTAGGGGAGGAGGAGATTTAGAACAGGGAACAGGGCAGAGGACTAGTCAAGAGGCCTCAAAACATGAGGGCGCAGATTGTTTAGTCCTTCAGATGAGGGCACTCAAGGTTGTGATCCTAAATACTTTCCCAACTCCCTCTCTCCTTAAAGTTCACGAAAACAAACATCATGTTTAAATTTAAGCAACAGAAAAGGACTGTGGTAGAATCTAGTAGAGGGTTATTATAAGCAAAGAGAGAAAAAGGAGAACTCTCCAGAAAATGAAAGCATGCCAGAAGGACATGTCCACTCAGTGGATGAAAACTGTAGCCCAATTTTTGAAATAAGCTAAAAGAAATTAAGAAAGCCACCAAAATATAAAAGAATAAAATAAGTTAGAATTATAAAAACTCAATGTGATAGAACTCAAAGTATGTTTAAATTATTTCAAAATACAAACTAAAAGGAACATAAGAACAAATAGAATAATGTCACAGAAATATGAGGTAAAAAAGAAGAAAATTTTAAAGAGAAATAAAGAAAAAAGATTTGAAATAGAATAACAGAGAAGATAGTCAAAGTAGATCCAAAATGCCTAAGTAGTATTTCCCAGAGAAATTCGCTCAATAAGACAAAAACTTTACAACTGTGAGTTAGGAAGCTCACTTGAAATCTAAAAGCAGACTGGCAAACAACAAAAAAAACAAGGAAAAGTCCTGAAACTATGTATTAGAAGTGCACATTATGTATTCAAAAGTATCAAACTGGAAAAACCAACACTACATAGTAGTGTTGAAAGTGAAAGGAAAAAAATAATCCTTTAGGTATTCAATAAACAAACAAAACTAGGCTCTTATAAGTAGAAACAAAAAATCACATTGCTGCCAGCATCACTGCTTCATGCCCAAAGACAACGAACAGCAAATGTATTCAAGGAAAGAAAATATAAGCCTAAGATTTTATGCCCAGTCATACAGACTTTCAAGTATAGATGCTGTATGCTGTCAGAAATATCAAGAACTCAGGAAATATTGTACTCCTAAGGACTTACTGAGGAAGCTATGAGAAAACAGGCATCACACAACCAAAATCACTCAAGACACGGGAACACGAGAATCTAAAATGACCTCTAAAACAAATTCAAACATTCTATCTACATCTCTATATAAATCTCTCTCTCTCTCTCACTCGCTCTCTCTCATCCATCCATCTAACCATTCATCCATCCATCCACCCATCTATCCATCCATTCATCCACACATACCCCCCGTAGTACTAAGACTGAATGACAGCTATAGGGGAGAAAGTATTGTCAATAACACCTGTATGATCAGACAACACAGATATACCACATTATCAAAATGTAGGGAGAAAGGGAAGGACATATGAAATATCTTAGTGTTTAGCTAGAAGTAAAAGAAAATTACTTCAAATGAGAGCCTGAGGAATAAAAGGATAATTCTGATTTGCCAGGTGTGGTGGTTCATGCCTATAATCCCAGTACTTCGGGAGGTGGAGGCAAGAGGATTGTCTGAGCCCAGGGGTTTGAGACCAGCCTAGGCAACTTGGTGAGACTTTGTCTCTACAATAAATTTTTAAAAATTAGCCAGCATGGTGGCACCTGTGGTTCCAGCTACTTGGATGGGTGAGGCAGAATGACTGCCTGAGCTCAACAGTTTGAGGCTGCAGTGGCCAAGAGTATGTCACTATGCTCCAGTCAGTCTGGGTGACAGACTGAGACTCCGACTCAAAAAAAAGGAGGGGGGGCATAACTCCAATATAGTTCAAAGTTGATCACTAATAGATAACAACCAAATAATGGGGGGGAGGGGCAGGGGGAGCATAAGGGCTTGTATAAAAATATTAATATAAAGATATCCTGGGGAAACCAATCCATCTTAAATATTAAAAGTAAATAAACAAAACTACATACTCCCAAAAAGCCTATATTAAAAAAAGGATAAAACATGAATTTCTTAAAACTATCACAGAAGCTAGACTTCTTTGAAAATACATTACTTAGTAAATTTTATTTTTAAACCAAGTATTTTACATAATTCTTACAAAACATAAGTTAAAAACCAATGCCTAGAGACAAAAAAATAACAATTTGAGAAATCTATGAACAGATAAACAAAATGTGGCATAGCCATACAATGGGATATTATTCAGCCATAAAAAGGAATGAAGCACTGACATATACCTCAACATGGATGAACCCTGAAAACATGATGCCAACTGAAAGTAGCCAGTCACAAAAGACCGTTATGTCACACGATTTTTTATGGCTAAGCAAATATTAAGAGACAGAAAGTAGATTAGTAGTTGCACAGGGCTAGGGATGATGGGCACATGGACTGTGACAGTGACAGCTAAAGGGTACAGGGCTGGGGTGACGAAAATGTGCTAAAATTAGATGGCAAGGATGGCTGGAGTAATGATGGTAGCACAGGTCTAAATATGGAATGTCACTGAGCTGAACACTTTAAAATGGTGAGTTTCATGGTATGTCAATTGCATCCCAATAATGCTATTATTTTGAAAATACAACCCTAGAGGGTTATACTTAGGATGAACAAAAACAACAACACTTGACCTGTTTTCTAGTAATATCGTTGGTGTGATAATCTGAGATGGTTTTGTGTATTCTGCAATATAGTCAGTATCTGATACTCTAATACTATCATTCCTGCCATCACTGAAAATTGAGATTCCCAGCATAAACAAAAGGAGATGATATATGATTAAGTCAGAAGATATTAAGTAAAAATCTGAAATCCTAACTATGAATTGGGGAAGACTCAGTATGAACATGTGATGCATTTTGTGTGTGTATGAAACAGGACTAAAACAATGATTGACCGTTTCAGTTGCAAAGAACAATGCTGGTGTCCAGATTGTGGTCTGGGAATACCATTTACCAGTAAAAGGAACTAGGACTCCTTGAAAATATATCTGAGTCCCAATCTGGCAGATACACAAAATAAGCCCTGAACAGTTTGCTACATTAGACAGCATGGAAGTGGTCAAAGACTACTTATTAGGGTTGTGGAAAAATGTCAAGTCAATTTGAATAAGTTCCCATTGTCCAAAGATGGGACAATGTGAACATTAATTACAATAATTATTTCAGTAGATTCCAATAATGACTTCAACAGACTGAAGCGTACCAAATATGTTTAAATTCATGAGTTCAAAGTCATACTAACAAAATAGCACTAACTGATTACCAATAATCCAACTCATTATTTTATTTTATTTTATTTTTTGAATTGGAGTTTCACTCAGTTGCCCAGGCTGGAGTGCAGTGGCACACTCACAGTCACCACAGCGTTGACCTGCTGGTCTCCAGCAATCTTTCTACCTCAGCCTTCCAAATAACCAGAACTACAGGCACTCACTACCACACCCAGCTAAATTTTTGATTTATTGTAGAGGCAAAGTTTCATCAAGTTTCCCGGGGTGGTCTCAAACCTGCGGGCCATCCACTCACCTCGGCCTCCCAAAGTGCTGGGATTACAGGCTGAGCCACTGAGCCCGGCCTAACATGTTTTTATTTTGTGTCCTCTGTCTGAATTGGCTGTAAAATCTAGTGACTGATCAAATTCAGGATTTCTTGATTAATTGTGTTAACACCACATCAGGACACATATAATGTCTAATTATCTATTTGTGCCATTAGTAGAAGTTGACAATCATTGCCTAGATTCCTTAATCCATTAAGGGTTGAAAAGTAAGACTATTCTAATTATCTTATTTCTTTATGTATTGACTTCTTTGTTATTTGCTTATTGTTATAAGGAAAAACTTTTATTTGGTAACTTAGTGGAATAGTTAAAGAAGAATGACAAAATAAATGTGTTTATTTCCTTTTTAAAAAATAATGAGTTAGTCCAGGCAACTCATTATGAGTTGATATGAGACCAGCCTAGGCAACTTGGCAAGACCTCATTTCTACAATAAAATAAAAAATAGCCGGGTGTGGTAGCGCACGTCTGTAGTTCCGGCTACTTGGAAGGCTGATGTGTAAGGATCCCCGGAACCCAGCAGGTCGACGCTGGGGTGGTGGCGAGTGTGCATAACACTGCACTCCAGCCTGGGCAAAGGAGTAAGACTCCAACTCAAAAAAAACAAAAACAACAACAACAAAAAAACATGTTAAAGGCCAACTGGGGGTGCAATCATAAAAATTCATACCCTACAGGATAACTGACCTTGTTTCTTCAATAAATATGGCAAAAGGAGGGATGGATAATCTACAAATTAAAAAAGACTTCAGAAATATAATAAACTATAACATATTGACATTATTTGCAAACAGACTCAAACTGTAAAAAGAAAACCATGAAATTATGATAGGAACATTAAATTTAATATTTGATTATATAAGAAATTATTGCTATTTTTAAGGTGTGATAATGGTATTGTGATTATATTTTTAAACAACCTCTCTCACAGATAGATAATACTGTATTGTACACTTAAAAACATGTTAAGAAGAGAAATTTCATATTAAGTGTTGTTATCACAATAAAATAAAGATAAACCAAACTCTCTTCTTTGAAAGAAATATAATGGATAAAATATAGTGATATCTGAGGTTTTCTTCTGATAGATGAGGGTGCCAAGTTGTTTTAGGGACCGGCCATGAGTCGATAACTACCATGCCAGGATATGGATTCATGAAGATAATATCCCATCTTAATATTTGCTTAGCCATAAAAAATTGTGTGACATAACGGTCTTTTGTGACTGTCTACTTTCAGCTGGCATCATGTTTTCAGGGTTCATCCACGTTGAGGTATATGTCAGTGCTTCATTCCTTTTTATGGTTGAATAATATTCCATGATAATCAAAGGATTATTCTATGTTTGCATATCCTTAATATTTTCCGTAATCAAAAAATTTTAAGTATGTAAAAAGAATAAGCAAAAAGTAGAGAATTTAAAAGTTAATCTTGGATTACACACAATACAAGGTAAAATATAATAGACATGACTATATAAAAACTTTAAAATTCTATATAGTAAAACAAGTTAAAAGCAAATTGAAACAAATGTTTACAGCCATCATGGAAAAATGAATAACCCACAAATAAAACAGCTCCAACAGATCAATAATAGAAAGACAGAAAACAGGCAAAACAAATAAAAATAAAAAAACTAAGTGGCCAATAAACACCAGAAAGCAGACTAAATATCACTAGCAATGACGAAAGTTAGTCATTTCAATGAATTACATTTTGTGTGGACTATCGTTGTAAAATGAGGAAAAATGGCATTTCTCCTATACTGTTGGGGAAAATATAAATTCACATAATCTTTTTGGAGAGTAATTTGGCAATGTCCATCAAAGATGACCTAGAAATTCCATTTCAATTAACCATTCTCACCAAAACAACAGAATTCAAAAAGAAGTACATACAAGAATGTTTGTGGCTACACTGTTTACAAAAACAAACAAAAAAGTTAAATGTCCATCCAGAGTGAAATAATTAAGTTATGGCACATTCATAAAATGAAATGCCATGTAATTGTTCAATGAAATTGAGATAAAGCTATATATATCTATATGTACAGATTTAAAGTAGAGAATATGGAAGAAAGCCCCACAAGTTGGAGCAGGATATGTATAGCATTATCACATTTATCTTTAAAAATTACATGCATTACATAACAAAGATATATATTTATAAAATCACAGTAAAGTCCAGAAGATACAAAGTAAATGATTACTACTCTGAGCAGCAGTATAGGATAGACAGGGACGTTTCTTTATATGTTCCAAAAAATAAAACAAAAAAGCATTTTTTTCAATGAAGGATTAAATAAAAATAGCTTTTATGTTACCCTTGCAAAATCAGTTTCTGTGATTCAATACTAAGAATCACATCACAAACTGAAATTCCTATCAGGGCAGGTAGTTGACAGAAACAGTTGCACTTGGGTGACCTTAAGAGAATAAGAAATGATGAGTACTGGGATAAATTGGAGCATTTATACCGTAGCCATGTAGGGATGTTGGCCCAGTGTTGACAGACAGACCCCAGTATCCCAAAGGAAACCAAAGGTCCAGATTTTCATGTGAATCTTTCCATTTTTTAATGCCAGTCATTAAGACAAAAAATATTTAAAACACTGTGTGGGGACAAAATGTACCTTTGGAAGCCTATGTACTCTCAAGAGCACGCATGGCTTTATAGCCAGAGTTCTGGGTTCATATCCCATCCCAGCTCTGCCACTTATTGGATGTGTGACCTTGATCAGGTTACTTAACCTTCCCCTTCCCCAACATATAGCAAGTGCTCAGGAGTGCCAGTTACTAGCCTTAATATCGTTGTTGTTATCAAGGGATCCAGTTCTCAGATGAAAGCTGATGACTCTGTCCTTACCTCTGATCTTCTGGTAGATTTGAATCAGCTGGCTCACGGTAGCCAAAAATAAGGTAGCACAACTTCCTTTTGTGCTTCATGTTAAGCATATGTCTTTTAAGAAAATAAAAAACTGATAGGCAAATAAGCAAGTTATGTGCTTGTGGGCATGCCACTCAATTATAAAGTTCTTGTAACTTTACTTATGAAATCAGACAGCGCATTAGAATAAATTAAAAGTTAATTATAATAACTGTATTAAGGAGCACTGATCATAAGGCAGAGGCTGGGGAAGCACAGTCGCCTCATTAATGTTTCCCGTGGGCTGATTCAGCCACACTGGTGCTGGTCTGACTTTCAGGAGGTTTGTTAAAAATGCCAGTGCTCTTGTCCTACGCTAGGAGATTCTGACTTGCCCTACTCAGAGAAGGGTATAGGTACATGTATTTTTATAAAGCTCCCTACATAACACTCATCTGCAGCCAGGTTTGAAAACCATTTAGCAAAGTTTCAAGTCTGGTATCCCAGAATCCTGGGTTTAAATCCCTCTAATGATCTATAGCTCTGTGATTTTTGAGAGTTATCTACTCTCCCTAAACTAGCTTCCTTATTTGTAAATCGAAGAAATAACATCACCACTCCATAGGGTTGTTGAGCCTGTCATATGGTAAGATTCCTTAACTGGTAGCTGTGGTTATACAGTTCCTAGTTTCTACATGCTTTGTTCAACTTAAAATAAAAGCCAACACCTTCAGGGTTTCTTGTGTCTATAGGAAAAAATTAGCACAATTATTGTTAGAATCCAAAGACAAACAGTATTTCATTGGTCATTAAACTTATAATAACTATATGATCATTTCTAATTCAGAAGAAAGCAACTGAGTAACCAAAAAAATGTTCCTAGTATTTGAAGTAGTATTATGCAGTCAGATGGTTTTTTATACACTATGTTAAAATATAAATAATCATTTTGTCTTTCTCTTCTGAAAATACATAAATTTCATAAGGAAAGCAAAAAAGGAAGGATAAAATAACCACAATGCAGTATTTTCTGGGTATTTGATATTTTAAATTATACAAAACCCAGAGATCTATAAAATACTAACAGTGAACTTTACAGTACGCAAATTTTAAAAAACAACCAGGATATTGGGAGAATCCCAAGATGGAATGCAGACTGAGGTAAAGGAATCTAGCTATATTACAGAAATATAAAATAACTTCACAGAAGAATGTGACAGAAAAAAGTGCAGGCCTAAGTTACTCTGGAAAACGGTGTTTTGAGTACATAAAGCTACAGACAAAAAGAACTGTACTTGACACACTCTGCTGCTAAGTATTTTCAAGATCCCAAACAACCACCTTACAAATGATCTCTGGAAACTAATCCATTTGTTACAGAGACTGCCTGTGTAGCTAGAAATGTGTCCTGAAGAAGTCAACTCACAGAAACTAGAGGCTACAACTTTATATAATTTTGAATAAACCATTAAAGCGATTTCTGATATTCACATTATTAAAAACATATTGCAAATTGTTTTTAGTTGCCACTAGTTGCAATTCTTTTCAAGACTTTGAAATATAAACTTTTAGAGGAAAAATGTCTTATAACACATGCTTACAAGCAAAGGGAAATTAAATATAAGATCATATGTTCTTTGCAAACACTGGTTACAAGTAATATAATCATAAGGAATAAAAATATTGAGATATAGATAAATAAAATACCACAAGTAAATGTCTTCTTTTCTACAAGATCCTTCAACTGTTTTCATACATATTATCACAGCAACCATAAAAACAGTGCAAAATACAGGGTATGCATTATGTACAATCTGTGATACTCAGTCCAGATGTTTCTAACAATTAAGAATAAAAACAAAACAGTCCTCAAGCCCAAACGGTTGCATTGCCTAAAATGCATGCCCTTAAAATGTACAATTACAGTATATGGCAAAGATTAAAAGAATACATTTAAAAAATAAAAGTAAAAAACCATCTAGCCCATATTTTTACAGTTAGCTTCAAGAAAAAAATAACAAAACTTCTAAAGATAAAATAGTTTATATTTGACTTGTATAGGATTTTGCCATTTATTCAAATATTTTTTAAGCCTCCTAACAACCCTGTGAGGTAGGTAGGAAAGTATTATTATACCCATTTTATAGATATAAAGGCTTAAAGTCAGAAAGATAGCCATTTACAAAGTTATGTGGTGAGAAAGAGCCAGGACAAAGAATAAAACCCATATCGTGGCTCTCTTAGTAAAATGACTAAAACAAGCCTGGGAGTGTAGTGCACACATATATTCATATGTGTGTGTGTGTGTGTGTGTGTGTGTGTGTGTGTACACACACATATATATGCCTCCTTTTACAGAAATTATGCTCTGGAGATGGAAATAAAAATAAAATCTTACTTTCTCACTGAGGTAATTATAATTTCAGAGCCTCACTTTTTGTTAGTTTGGATTAATCTCCAATACAGAATTCCTACTTTAGCTCTCCATTACTGTTTCATTATTTGACACCTAACATTTTATGAACAAAAATGTAAAACAATGGGATTCTGTAGTTTTTTTTTTTTTTTTTAAAGCAAGCAACCTACAGACAATTCTAATAAACAGTCTTTAATTCATACAATGTATACACTTTAAGTGTCGGTTTCTTTTTTTCTATAACAAGGATAACCTCTCTGGTTAAATCTCAAGGAAGATCACTTTCATGGGAACTCAAAACTATGGGTAAACTCTCTCATGTCATGAGGTTTACATAAAACATAGGGCACGCATTCTCAATCTTTCTTCGCTTTGTCACAACTAAGGGATGCAATCCCCTTGGTAGCAATGGTTAATCACCACAGAGTCTGGAGAGGAAAGAAAGACGATCTGGGGAGAGTGTGTAATGCAGTTTACAGAAGCTAGGCACGCCCACCCCACCCCCACTTTGCCCCCGCCCATGAGCTCCTCTCTCCTATGTGAATCCCTGAATGAGAGATGAGATTATACAGTAGTCGGCTCTCCATAGGCATCTGCAGATCCAAAAATCTGAAAAGAAATTTTAATTAGCAATACAATAATAAAAATGAATACAAGCTACTGGGGAAGCTGAGGCAGGAGACTCAGGCTGGTCTCCAGCCTAGGAATTCAAGTCTGGCCTGGGTAACATAGTAAGACCTCATCTCTAAAAAGTAATAATTATAGTAATATTGCAAATTTAAAAACAGCATAATATAACAACTATTTATGTAGCATTTATTTAGTATTAGGAATTATAAGCATCAAGAGATGATTTAAAGTCTATAGGAGACGTGTGCAGGCTGTATGAAAATATGACACCATTCCATATCAGGGACTTGGGCATCCGAGGATTCTGGTATCCGCAGGGCTCCTGGAACCAGTACTTCTGGGATACTGAGATGACTGTACTGCCAGGGCTTTTTTTCACTCATATTACTTCAAAACTAGTACTTCACAACACAAATTAAACATCAACCCTGTCTTGCCCACATGTGTCCTTGACGGAAATAAACCACTTCCACCAAAAACCAAGTTGCAAAGTTAATCATCATTTGAAGTATGACAAATTCTCATTACATGCCTACATTTTTGCTTTACTGATTTTGAAACCTGCACTATAATAAAATCTTAGTATAGTTATTAATGTACTAAAAGAAAAAAAGCTAATTTGCTCTAATAAAAAGATGTGCATCAAAAAATCACTCACATCATTCACAAAGTTAAAATACTGTTTGAAGAAAATGACGTAATTCATGTTTAAAATTTCTAATGAAAATAATACTTAAAGTAAACTAACTTCTTAAAATTTAGTTTCAAAGTATTGGTTAATTTTGTAACCATCTTCCTATATTCATGTGAATGCTTGCCTTTCCTTCTAAAGGTTCATAATCTGTCCATCAGAATAAAAAAATTAAAATCTTGCAAATCTCAGATTCTCTTCAGGTGTTTTCCATCTTTAAGAAATGCCTTCTGGGCCAGGTGTTTCCCAGCCTGTAATCTCAGCACTTTGAGAGGTTGAGGCAAGTAGAATGCCTGAGTCCAGGGGTTTGAGACCAGCCTGGGCAACTTGGTGAGACCTCGTCTCTACAATAAATCACAAAAATTAGCTGGGTATGGTGGCATGCATCTGTAGTTCCAGCTACTTGAAAAGCTGAGGTGGAAGGATAGCCTGAGTCCAGCACGTTGAGGCTGCAGAGGCCATGAGCATGCCACTGCACTCCAGCCTGGGCAACAAAGAGTGAGTCTCCAACTCAAAAATAAAATAAAATAAAAATTTAAAAAATTTAAAAAATACAAATAAAAGAAATGTCTTCTGTTTTGTCATTTATGACTTTAAAGCAAGCCAGATTGTGTAATAAACTAAAGTAAGAAAAAATAAAAATAACAAGTACATACAGTCAGCCCTCTGTATCCAGGGGTTCTGCATCCACGGAGTCAACAAATCGCAAATTGACAATATTGGAAAAAAGAAACTGCATCTGTAGTAACATTTACAAACTTTTTTTCTTGACATGATTCTCCAAACCAGACAGTATAACAACCATTTACATAGTATTAACAAGATATTAGGTATTACACAGAATCTACAGATGATTTAAAGTATACAGTTGGATGTGCAGAGGTTATATGCAAATTCTATACCACTGTATACCAGGGACTTGAGCATCTGAAGATTTTGGTATCCAAAGGAGGTCCTGAAATCAATCCTTCCCAAGATACCGAGGGACTGTACGTGTGTGTCTGTGTGTGTGTCTGTGTGTGTGTCTCTACTAAAATTTAGAATCACGGACTAACACAAGTATAAGGGATTTCAGAGATCTGGATGCTTTTACTTTTAGCCAGATGAACATGCCAACTCACTAGAAAAGAAAAATAACTTGTACAGTACTGTTCTGGACTCTCAACAACAATATCCCACAATATACCCTTTTCTAGTTTTACCACTCTTACCAGTAGGGAATTTATGAGGGATCAAGCTATCAAAACCAATTTTGTATTGTCTTCAAGCCACTTCCTCTAGTGGACACGTTCCTCTGACAAAAATCTACACATATCAAAACATGTATTTGACAATAATCAAGACTTCTTTTAAACTTCCATCGTCTACGCTGAACCTTGTCAAATAGCATACACTTTTGATCAGTCTTATATTTCTCTATAATTCACATCTCTTTAAAATTCAGTAACCAAAACTGAACATGTTACTCAAAAGCAAGTAAATAACGCCAAAGAATAGAGAAAGAACTATATCCATGACCTTGGGTGCCATATTCATTTAAAACTACCTGAGCATGATGTTACCTTTTACTGACTGACGTGCAGCCTGTAGTCCTCCATGATTGTGGCTTTTATCCTGTCCTCTTATACCTCTTATACCTCATCTGTCCCTCTCCATCCTGTATTTGTATGGTTGAACTTATTCCCTCCACATAACAATTTGTACTTAATACACTAAATTTCATGAGGTGTTCATAGATCAATTCCCCATTTATCACAGTACTTTACAGAATGTTTAAATGTGCAATCCATAGTAACAACATTTACACTTAAAAATATTAGAATATGAAAGTGCATAATAATCAACACATGCTGCAATTTACAATAAAGAACAGAACTAAGGACAATATCATACTAATGGCTACTGGAAACGTACCTCCACTGGACGATCATTCTTTACCAATGCTATACGTGCCCTTTGCAAGGAACCATCCATTAGCTTGTGAAGTCTTAAAATTAACTTTCTTAACCCCATCTGCTTCAGTGCTTTGTCTACAAATGGCCTATAAATAGAAGTCAGACAATGTCTACCAAAGCCTGCATCTGTGCTGCAGTCTGGTGCTCCCCAGCCAACAGAATCATCCTCAGATTGGAGCCTCTCCAGCTTCTTGGATACACAGTCCTGCAACTGGAAGTCAAAACTGTTGTTTATGGGCTGTCTGACTTCCGGTACCCAGGGATCAGAGGCTTGCTCTTCTTCACTCTCATCCGTACTACTTTCCAGCTCCTTCAATTCTCCTTCTGTGTCGTCACCCTCATAATCCGGCTCATTACCTTTGGATGGTCGAGGGGAAGGGATTTCAAACACTGGCCAGCCAATGTCTGATAAATTCTTGACGCCCAAAACAGTGCCCATAATCCTTAGTTTCTGATTTAAGTCTTTTGTGATATTCAGCCACAAACAGAGTGCCTGCACCCTGTTCTGGAAGTCTTTTGCAGCGTATTTTTCATAGTCCTTTTGAAGAGCCTGCAGTGATGGATAAAGTGCTTCTATGTACTCTAGCAGTTCCATTATCCGCTTTACCTGCTCAAATGAGACCCTCTGGCGTTGGAGATGCTCATGATATGTTGAGTAACCCACAGTCTTTGCTCCATGAGGGGCTTTGCACTGCCCTTCTACTGAAGTACCATTAAAACTAGCTCCATTTCTAACAAAGGCAAAGCTCCCATAATTAACTTTGAAAGTAAGGATTTCATTGATAATATCTGGTATGGCTTGACGGGCTGTATATAAAAAGAAGTCCTGGTCATTAATGGTCCGTCCTGCATGCCAGGCTTGAAGCTCTAACCAGATCAGTTCATTAGATCGGTTAAACCAGAAAGCAGACGTGTTTTCTTGTCCTCTTTGCTCCCTGTCCTTCTTCTTCGAGACTGAGGTAAGCTTTAGCAAAAGTCGTAATGTTTCAAAAAATTTTAAGCGGTCTGCCGGACAGTCAGTTCTAGAAGTCTGGCGTGTCGGTCTGGCTATAGGCATGGGCACAGATACCGGAAGCTTAGCATTGCTACAGCCAAGGCTGAGGTAAGGCTTATTGAGATCCACATCTGGAATTGATTTTTTTGGCAAAGACCCACCCACTGAGTCTAACATAAAAGAGCACTGTGCATTTTTTTTATGATCACGCTCTGTTGTTCTAAGAGTTGCTCGGATCTTTTTCTCCTGCTTATAGCTATACTCTTCCACATTCTCCACTGTTTTTCCAGTGTCTTTATGTGGAGGCAGATTTGGTGCATTCATTTTTTCTATTCAAAAAAAAAAAAAAAGAACATTATATAAATCTAAAATATAAAGCTGCTCTCAATATTTTCAGTAAAACTGATATTCACATGTATTATATTTTTAGGCTGCTATTGGAAGAAAACATACCATATGCTGAAAATTAAGAGAATCAAAATATATATATAACATTCCTCTCTAAATTTAAAAAAGATCATTTTCCTTGCTACATTATTTTACATGCTGTCTCCTTTTATATTCACAACTAATAATCTAAAACTTGCTATTTATCTCTATGCTACAAAGTGTAGTTACCAAACCATTTAATGAAATTTCCATTTAAGAAAGGAGAAACAGTATGGGAGATCTGACAGAAGCTTAGATTTAAAAACTTATCTAATTCCTGCTTTTGCCATTAACTGAACGTGTAAACTTAAGAGCAAATCACACAAGATTTCTAGGTCACTTGTCTCATTGGTAAAACAAGGTAGTTGATGAAAGAATCCTTAAGACACCTTAAGGTTATTCTCATTAAGAAAATTGAAAGACAGCCGACAGACAAAATCACTGACTTTAGTTTATTCTATTCCTTGATTTCTTCTTTGCCACAAACAAATTAGCAACAACATCTTAAATTTAAAATTAACAAAACTGAAGACAGACTCAGTATTATTTTCTTAATCTATTACACTGGCATATAAAATCATTCAGGTTAACAGGAAGAAAGTAAATATCACACATTTCATTCAAACAACTATAAAAAGTTCTATAATTTATTCCAAGCTTTCGATTGAACTCACACACATTCTCCTTCCTGTTTGGCATTTTTAACACTAGTAATCGCTCTCCCTTACTGAAACATCTTCATTCTGTTGCTTCCTAAATATAACTGTCTACGGGTTCTCTTCTATTTCCTTAAGTCTCTCCTTGGAACTCTGCTCAAGCTATAAAACGTTAATGTTTCCCAAAGTGCCAACCCTAGACCTCTTCTCCCTGGGTGATCTCATTCAGTTCTACTTCACATACTGATAATGCCCACACCTTTAACATCATTTCAACCTGGCCTCTATACTCAAGACAAACCTTATGTCACTGAATCTGAGACACATTTTTTTCATATGTTAAAATCTCTGAAATTAGAATGTTCCATATAATCAATGATGATATGAATACGTTTTAGAAACATAATCACCAAGAGATTTCATTTACTTTTTTTACATATTTATGCAGAAGTGTAATAAGTGAGTTTTAAAAATCTATATGTAAATATAAAGATACAAAAGAGCTCTTTAAATAAACAAAAAATAAAAATTCTAAGTATAAGAATGTACTCATCAGTTGTAAGCACTTTTTTCTTAGTATGTGATATTACAATATGTCTTTAGATTTGATGGAATAGGGTACATTCATGAATTACAAACTAATATACCCAAAAGTCAATGCACCAAGGAAAATATGTTTAAAATCAATTTACTTCCTAATCAATTTAATTCAAATTAGTTTTAAAATAAGAATTTTAAGAACAAGTTTATCTAAAGGCACTTACAGCTTGGTTTACCTTATATTAAATTTACTTTATGATCTATCAAAAAAATTTAAACCAACATTTTATAGGTATTTTTGCTTATTTTAGTAAAAAACTATTACTATTATTTTTAAAATTTAAGAAAGATTTTTTATCTGTAGTACTAACCTATTTTATTTACTTCTAGATGCCTTAAAATTTTTTATACAGTCCATTTAAGAAAATTTCATCACAATTTTATTTTTTCTAGCTATAAATGCCTATCAACTTTCATTTCTGCATATTAAAAAAACTGTCTAGGGCAATCCTTTAAATTACTCTTGCTTTTTGCTTTGTTAAACTATACACTCCTTACACCTTTATTAACAAAGCACATATATACCATTCATTTTTATTTAGTTAACTGATGGTATTTTGAAAGCAAAAATGATAAATGCTTCCAAGTTTTACTACTATATTTTATTTTTCAAGATATCAATTCATATGATATGCTATTACTAAGAAACAAAAAATGATATATACATTGTATCACTGTGTGAGACCGGAGGTAAAGAAAATGAGTTTAGTTTCTAATATATTAAATTTAGGTACCTATGGGACATTCATGTGGAGATGTCTGTAGGTAACTACAATATAGGTATTGGGCTTAGACAAGAAATCCAGACATACTAGTTTTCTGTTAATACTAAACCTCCCTGCAATTAGCAAAAAGTCAAATACAAAAGCTTCTGAAAAAGAAAATGGATCAAAAGTACAGGAATTAGATACACAGGATGTTTTATGCTGCAAGTTCTAATTGCAGGACTACAAAACTCGTTCCTAATAACTTGAGATCAATGGAACATCCGATCTCCCAAGTGGCTATAAATTAAATGGTGTGATTTGGTAGTACAATTAAAGCATCTGGAGTACTTGTTCCTTTGGCCAATCACCAATAATTCCTGCCAAATGAAAATATAAAAGAATTTTTCAAAAGACAACTTTATAATGAAAATGAAAGGAACCAATATGGCTCATTTGACAGACATAAGACAAACAACTGAATTCCCACCACCCACACCTAAAAATGGGTCCTCAGAATATGTATAAAATGTGGTTTTTAATCAAGTCCTTGCAGTTCTTATGTTCTCCCATACCTGTGTCATCCAAACTCAAAACACTGGCCTTACTTGAGTTCTCCAATGAGAAAGCATAAGCAGATGTGTGATCTTGACCTGTAAGCGTGAGGTGATCATTAGAGCAATGATGACCTAGAATACCAAACAAATTAGCAATCTGAAGGGGCATTTACAGATCTAGGGCAAGGTTCTCAAAATTCAGTATACGTTCAGAATTGCTTGAGTTCCTACAGACAAGCACATCCCTGGACTCATTCTCATTGTCTCTAATCCAGCATGGCTAAAATGGCATCACATTTTGGGAAACCACTCTATCCAATCCTCTTATTTTCCTCCAGGTAAGGGCTCTACAGAGATGATCACAATCCTCATTAACAAAATTATGATGAAGATTACTGCAGGGCACAGCTGATCAGGCAGACGGCAGATGTTAGAACAGGGATCCTACCTCATGCTGGTGACCCACACCACCCTCACACCTGTCAAAGGTGCTCACAAGACAGCGTCGACAGGCCTAGAAAGGTGAAGATGCCGAGTGCCACGAAAGATTGCTGCAGCCTAACTTATCTGTAAAGGCTTAAAGTAAGAGTAGGTACTTGACCTGGGGCCTTGAAGAATGAATTCAGCTTAAACAAGGCTAGCAAGGAAGGCAAAGAAGCCTGCAAAGAAGAGCACAAAAAAATCACAAAGGCAGAAAAGAGAAGAGTCTGTATCAACAGTGTTCCTGTATTTGTATAGCCTGGAAACACAAATTAAAATCTTGAAAATCAGATTGAGTTTGGACTAAAGAACTCAAATACAGATTTAAATTCACTTTGGCTAACAATAAACATTTCACTTGCTATATAAATTGAATGTGACTTAGAACCATTTTTACCAGCTCTATTTTACATTGATATCATATTTATTAAAAACAAATAAACATTCTAATCTCACTACTGTTAGCAGAGAGACATATATACACATATATACAGGTGTACACAATGCACATATATATGTATATATACACACACGCCCCTTGAGATATCTGCTGACAATAGGAAGATTAGTATATGTCTACATATGTACATATCATGATATAAATTCCACAATATTTGCTCTATCTCTATAACCTAGCAATTGCAGTGTTATAACAGTGCTACAAAATGAAGCTGATGGTTATAGGGTAGATGCATGTTGAAAAGGGTTTAGGCTTGGGTGTATTTTAAATTCCTATGTAGTCTACTTAAACGTTCAGATGAAATGAATGTACTTCCTTCTGCTAGGTTAAAAAGAAAACAGACATTTAAGGATAAAATGATTTCACTTTCTCTTAAATCAGTCTTAAGAAGAAATAGTTATATTTGGCTAAATACTGTCCAAAACTTATCAAAAACTCAATTGCTATAAACTGGTAATTACCCAATTTCCAATGCCATAATCCAAAAGGATAATCTCAAATAACACCACAGCTAAATTGTTATTTTATTTTATTTTTGAGTTGGAGTCTCACTCTGTTGCCCAGACTGGAGTGCAGTGGCCACTCCTGGCCACCGCAGCCTCGACCTGCTGGGCTCCGGTGATCCTTCCGCCTCAGCCTTCTTCCAAGTAGCTGGAATTACAGGCGTGCGCTACCACGCCCGGCTAATTTTTTGATTTACTGTAGAGATGAGGTCTCGCCAAGTTGCCCAGGCGGGTCTCGAACCAGTGGGCTTAGGCAATCCACTCACCTCAGCCTCCCAAAGGCGTGGGATTATAGGCTGAGCCACCAAGCCCGGCTGCTAAATTGTTATTTATGAAAGTATGAAATAAAGCCTGGTCACTGAATTAACTCAAGAGCTTACCTGGGAAAGTATATCAGTTCAGATGTCAGACAGTAGACTTCTTTTAGCTAATAAGCAATTAATCGTCCTTACCCAGGTATCAAAACACTGTTATCATATTTTTTACAGCTTTTAAAAACAGGAGTTAACACTTTGAAAACAAAAATGTCTTGAATATTTCCCGAGAAACAAAATCAGAAAAATGCAAAAATGGATAAAACAGAGTTTGGACACTTCTAAACTGGCAAACATTTAAAGTCCATCAATACAAAGAAATAAAACAACCTCAATAAAAATAAATCGGCCTCAACTCCATCTATTTCCCCAGGCCCCTCGCTCATCTCAGGGACAACCACTATCACAGATTTTGTTTTGAACTTTCTCATCTGATGGCTATACAATGACACATTATACAGATGTTCCTCAACTTATGATGGGGGTGTGCCCTATAAACTCATCATAAGTTGAAAATCTTAAGTTGAAAATGCATTTAATACACCCAATCTACCGAGCATCATAGCTTAGTCTAGTCCACCATAAATGAGCTCAGAACCCTTAAATCGGCCAACACTTAGATGATCTTACACAAAGCCTATTTTATAATACAATTATATCGAATTTTGAAGCAAAATTCAAAGTATTGCTTCTACTGAGTGCATATTGCTTTCACACCACCTTTAAATGAAAAATCATGAAGTCAAACCACTGTTAAGTTGGGGGAACGTCTATAAATCATACTGTCAATCCTTTTGTAGGACTTCTTGTGTCCATTTACAGGAACTTCTCATGTGCATTCTCAGAAGGGGAATGGCTAGGTCAAAGACAGAGTCAGCCTCAATTTGATTGTATTAACAAATGACTTTCCCAGGGACTGGGACAATCTGCATTCCCACCAGCCTGGTACAAAGGCTGCAGCCTCCTTTTATTTGCTAGTATTGGTATTGTTCATTATTTCAATTCTGTTAGAGAACTTCAGTAGATTAAAGACAAACTAGAGAAAGAAATTGTTTATGATAAGTTATAAACCTGTAAATTTTTAAAATGTATTGCAAATTAAACGTTAAAAAAGTAAGGGAGCTGTGACTATCACACCCTGCCTCAGAATGAACAACGGTAAAGATTCAAAGCGAAGGAGAAGAACATGAAGAAGTCAAAGAACAGTGGACCCAAAACAATCTTCTGAACAAAATAAGATTTGTAAAAAGTCAGTGAATATGGCCATTTAATTCAACAGATATACTTCATTTATAAATAGTAAAAATCACAAAACAAAACACCAATGGGCTTTTTAAAAGTCATTTTCTGTAAAGCTGGCATCCATGCTGGAGGTGGGGGGAGTGTGTCTGTTCTTAGCTAGTGAGGAAAGAACCTGGAGCTCTTGCATTGATTCTGAATTTGCAACATATCCTACAGCTTCATCCTTTAAGTGTAACTCATTCAGGATGAGCTGTTTTGAGAAGAAAATCTCGCTAAACACGTGGCAAATGTTATCTAGGACAGTGCTTCTTAAACTCTTTTGGGTCAGACTGCATTTGAGAATCTGATGAAAATTATGGACTCTACTCACAAAAATGCACCCAAATACATACACTCTGCATTCAGTCTTTCAGTCTCAGGGGGACACATAGTCCCTATGATTGCAATATAAAGTTAAAAAGTTCTGATAACTTTAACTTTGATTCCCTACATTTCGGAAGTAGTTGCAATTAATTAAATACTCTGATGCAAGTGAGACTTTCTGAAGTTGTATATATCTATGTGTGTATTTATATTTAGCCTAATACCACCAGTAAATTTCATACTGGCCTGTGTATTCAACCACAATTACCAACTATCTTCTGCTTAGTAAAGAAACCTAAAAAATTAGAAATACGTAAATTTAGCCAGCTAACGTAGAAAAGCAGAAATTTTAAACAGTAATATAGAAAACACAAGGAAAGAAGGCAGACATACACTGTTGACAGGAGTATTAAAAATGAAGTCCTTTTGAAGACTGGCATAGGTGATATCTACCAATATTAAACATACATACCATTTGATACAGCAATTCCACTGCAAGGAGCCTAGTCTGCCAAAACAGTCCACATATGGCCAAAGATACATGAGCCGAGATGCTCCCCACAACAATATTTTTTATTTGTAACTATGAAAATACCCTATGAAGAACATGGTTACAGTTATCAAAAGAACACCTTAGTTTAAGTGTGCTTACACAGAACAATAGCCTCCACCTATTGCTAAGTAGAAAAAAGCAAATGACTAATTTTTGTAAGATTCCATAACATTGTATTATAATGTGCATTTCTTATCTTTACAAAACTAAAAGCTTATTATACAGGTACCCTTTTTAGTACCACTGTTTTATCTCTAATTTCTTTGGTCTGTAATTTACCATTTCAACATATCATTGATAAAGATCTGCAAGAACTCAGCACTATTACAATTCCATCAAATAATTTCAATGAGTCAATTTTCTAATCATGCATATGCACCACAATTAGAGCTACTACTGTCTAAGATCCAAATTCACAATGATGAAAAAAATAAACTTATAGCATCAGTAACTACTCTGAGTCTATGGTGATAATAATATCCTAAGACTCTTACCCACATAATCAGTTTGTGACAATGGCTACCACAGCTAAGAAGCCATATCACTGGTCACAGTCGCCTCCTTTGAGCAGTGCCTTCAGTTACCTTTTCCAGTCTCATATTTCTTCAGGCATGCTTTTGATGTTTTTTGCATTTTGGAGGGAGCAAAGGCAGTATGACTAACCAGAATCTAACTCGCAAAACTTTACAGTGGATGCATGTAGGAGCTAGTGTCCCAAAGCAGCCGATACACACACCTTCCTTTGTGTGGGCACCAGGTACTGCTGTCTTGAGTACCTCCCCCCCATCTCCCTCCCACAGGGATTTTGTGTAACTAAAAGAACGCAGAAGTGATGCTACACAACTTTTGAGACCAGGGCACAGGAAGCCTTGCAACTTCCATGTTGGCCTCTCAAAACACCTGCTCTGAGGGAAGCCAGCTGCCATGTAAGAAGTTCAACTACCCAGGGGCTAGCCATGTGGAGAGAAAACAATACCAGACCGCCCTCAGCTGTTCTTGCCCTCTCAGCCCAGGTGCCAGACAGATATATATGAGTGAAGGAGGGTTGAGACCCAGCAGACACCAGGCAGAGAGGAACTGAGGGCTCAGACCCAGGGTGCTAGTCAAGCTAGGACTTTTCTAGCCAACTGAGCTGCTCCAGCTAAGGCTCCAGACATCACAGGACAGAGATGACCTATGCCCTGCCTAAACGCCAGAACCACAGAACCATAAGCAATAAAATGGTAGCTCTTCACGCCACCAAGTTTTGGGATAGTTGTTAATACAACAATAGATAACCAGAAAAACGCAAATGTTATTGGTGTGAATATGTATCAAAAGCCTGACTCCCAATTTCACTACAGTTCTAAAGTTAACAGTATGACTCAAATCAGAGAGCCTTTGCTTACTGCAGTGAGAATGTACCAGTTCACATTTCCTTGGAAAGCTTTTAAAATAATCTGACCAATCTAATTAATTCTAAAACACTCCTCAAAATACTGAGGGACCAATATATTATTATGAATCACATGCTAGATTGAAATACTGGCCTTCCTGACTCGGCCTTGAGGTCACAGCACAAATGGCACTTGTTCCTAAACTCTTCCAGCCCCAGGTCTTGTCAATGCCCCCTCCTGTGTGCACCCACAGGAACCTCCACCCCAGTCCCACCACACCAGGCTGCCCTGCCTGTTACTTGTACGCTCCCTGCAAAAGCTGGTGCTAGGTCTTATTCATCATTGAAATCAGTGCATGCCCATGGAGTCACTCAAATTTTGATTCCATGGAAAGAATGAAGGAGAAATAAGGAAAAAACAGAGGGAGGAAAGGAAAAGAATGGGGAGAGAGTGAGAAATATAGAAGAAAGCAGGAGGAAAAAAGGAGAGGAGAGAGGAAAGGTGGTATAGAATAAAGGAAAGCAACACTTAACAACAACAACGAAAACTATGCTACTAGTGTATATGAAGGGGGGCCCAAAAAATCCTGGAATTTATTTATAAAAAATGTGTATTTATTCTGACATGTTTCAATTTTAGTCACCTTCAAAGTACTCTCCGTTTGATGCAATACAGCTATTGAGACACTTTTTCCACTGCTCAAAACAGTTTATGAGCTCATCAATTTTAATGCCTTTTTAGTGCTTCTGTTGTTTTTGTTTAACCTCTTCCACATCAGCAAAAATGTTTCCCTTTGAGGACTTTTTTCATCTGGGAAAACAAAAAAAGTCATTTGGGTGAATAGGACGGTGGGACACAGAGATCATGCTGTTTTTGATAAAAAAAAACTGCTGACTACTCAATGCAGTGTGGGCAGGTTGTTCATGTAAACCACCCATCAAGAAATGGGCAAATGCATTGAAAGAATCTCCAAAAACAATTCACTGAAGCCAAACACAGCCTCTCACAATGCTATCTGGTACATTGATGCCAATGGGTTCTTAGAACACTTACCTAACAGGGGAAGCCTATACTACAAGGGACTTGCCTTCCAAAAATATAATTCTGGGTTTTTTGGGATCCCCCTCAGATAATGAGAAAAAAACAAAGAATTAGGAAGAGATACAAGGAAATGTATAGTCCAGGCAGGACAGACATAGAATCAGTAGTTATATGACTTGAGACAATCATTTAATCTAAGACTCAGGGTTCTGAAAATGGGGACACCAATTAATAAAGATATGTAAACAATACGTTTATTTTTGATTTGGGATTTAAGGCAAGAAAAAAGTGTAATAAATACTAGGAAGAAATCCATAGCTTACAGTAATAGTAACAAAAGCTAAGACTTACTGAACATAAGTTCTCACGACACTAGAAGGTAGGTTACTTTATAGATAAAGAAAATAAGACATGGAGGCTACAGAGACAGAATGAGATAGTAGAACCAGGATTGGAATCCTGGCAATCCAGCAGCCAAGTCTGTGGTGTTTGTTCACCATGAATGCTGCAGGTATCTGAGAATAAGTTCTCAAAGACTATCTCACCACGACATCGCAAATGCTGCATTACCAAAACATTCAAATAGCCCACTTGTCCAACATGGCTGCTTCATCTCCATCTTCTCTTGGTACACATGAACATGAATTTTGGCAAAAAATAATTCAAAAGATATGTAAAGCTGCTTTCTACTATATGCATGCCTGAGCCATTAAAATGAAAAACTGTGGAATCCCTCTGAGCCCAGTTTACTCAACTATAAAATAAATACAGGTTAATATCCCTTATCTGAAATGTTTGGGACCAGAAGAGCTTTGGATTTTGATTTTTTTCAGATTAGTTACATTATATTTGCTGGGTGAGTATCACAAATCCAAAAATCTAAACTCTAAAACATGTTCCAATGAGCATTTCCTTTGAGCATCAAGTCAGCGCTCAACAAGTTTTATATCTTGGAGCATTAGATTACAGATACTCAATCCGTATTAGATAACACCTATACCTCATTGCGTTATTTATTACATTTAAAAAATAATTACTTTGAAGTGCTAAGCACAGTGCTTTGCGCACAGTAAACACTCAATTATTGTTAGTAGTAATTGGGAAGATGCTGCTACAAATGACACAGCAGATATTTAAGTTAAGAGTATAGGTTATTACTGGGCTCAGAGGCTCTGCCTATAATCCCAGCACACGCTGAGGTGAGTGAATTGCCTGAGCCTGTGGGTTCGAGACCAGACTGGGCAACTTGGCAAGACCTCATCCCTACAATAAATCAAAAATTAGCCGGGCATGGTAGCATGCGCCTGTAGTTCTGGCTACTTGGAAGGCTGAGGCAGAAGGATCCCTGGAGCCCAGCAGGTTGATGCGCGGGTGGCCATGAGTGTGCCACTACCCTCCAGCCTGGGCGACAGAGAGAGACTCCAACTCAAAAAAAAAAGAGTACAGTTATTCTATGACATAAAAAGTTCACAAAACATTAAATAAAAAAAGAAACCAGTTATAAAATGATGGAAACAGTATGACAACATAAACATACACAAGCAAAAAAACTACAGGCTCCGTAGTCAGGCTTTCACAGATGGTAAAAGAAGCTGCTTTGTGTATTGGTTTTATGGGTGATTTTTATTTCTTCTTGTCCATAGTTTCTGAATTTCCTACAATAAACACATAATCTTTTGCAATAAGAAAAAGAATAAATTATTAAGGATTTGGTGCCCTAGGTCTGCTATTAAACAGCTATAAATCAAAAGGCCTATGAGCACCAGTTTCTTTATCTGAAAAGCGGCAGGAACTTAAGTGGTCTCTGAGACCACTTCCAGCTCTAAAATTCTATCATATTATAAAAGAAACGGTTAAAAGAAATTGTGGAAGGAAAGAGGAAACTTTCTCCCTTCCCTTTATCTCCCACACAGCCCAGCAAGATAGCAGTAAGATCAGCAAACATCTAGTGACCAGCTGTCTGCCTAATAGTGAAAGGCAGCAGAATCTACTCAAGTTCTGCCTTCAGGTGAGCTTAACCCCTGTGGCTCATATTCGGAAAAAGACCACACCGACTACCAAGAAAACTAGCAGTAAATAATAGTCCTGCCCCATCTCAAGCCTCTGGACTTAAGGAAACTGCTTTATAACCCTGAGTCTCAGTTTCTCAGTCTATAAAATGGAGGCACTGAGCTCTCAACTTCTGTTCTAAAACAGTATGAACCAACAAGTGGAAAAAAAAGAAGATATACCACTGGCATCATCTTACTTTACCACCACAAAGCAAATAGTTATTAACTGACACTGGTTCTTCAGATGCTACTTCATGACACCTGTTATAGGGAAGAAACTTCTAAAGGCACTTGAGAAAGGTCTGAGAAAATGGATAACGACACATTTCCAAGATAGCAAAGTGTACTGGAAAGCTATTAGTTTCCAAAGGGGTAAGTAAAAGCCACAGTTTAAAATCCTATTGCAAATAAAGTTTTTAAACAAGGCCAAAAAAGTAACTTGTGTGGAAAAATCATCTGTGAAAAAGAAAAACTCTTCACTGCTCAGGAATTCCCTTGCATAAAGTTTCACTCAAGCAAATAAACTCAGTAAAATCCATGTCTCTAGCCTCCCTTCTCTTTTGAGGAAGGGCTCTGAGGGGGGTGCAAAGTGAAGATGACAACTCAGCCAGGAACACTCCGCATAGTGAAGAAGCCTGCAGGGAGAGGATGAGGACCACAGAGGAACGCAGAGCACAAGCTATAGAGAGAGAGATGGGAAGGAGTGTGGCAGCCACAAGGAGGAATTTCTTAGATGAGATGAAAAATAACATCTGTACCTCATGCAGTCATAGCTGCATGAATGCCAGGAAGCCACAGGATCTGTTTGAGGACAAGCGTTTGTTAAGATTAACAGGCAAGCCCTAAAACCATGAGGGTCCTGGCCATCCTTCCTGGCGGAAGCAGGCAGTGGCCTGGCCTCATTCAACTTACCTACCTCAAGAAAGAGCAGCTATGACCTGCCAAAAGGAGGCAAAAAACAAAAGAACACATACTTGCTGCTTCTGGGAGAAGAGCACTACCTGGGCACTACCTGCTAAATAAAGAACAAAGTAGAAGACAAGCTCTGTCCACGGTTATGAGATATAGGGGACCATCTAGTCACTGTGTTAGAGAGAGAGAGAGCCCTACACACAAAAGGGAGCACCGTGGGTCACGGTCAGACAACAGAGATCTTGGCTGCCTACAGAGTCCAGGGGAAGAAAGACTGACTCTGTCTCTTTTGGGAAGGCAGAATCTAAAAGCCACAGACTAAAAGATTTCAAGAATAACAGAAGGCCATCTCTCCCACCTAACCAGCAGCCATCTTGGATTAGTACGCAGGGAACACTCAGCTCCTTCCACACTCTCAAATGCCTCCTATGGCTGACCTCAGTCATTACTCAGGACAAGTCTTCCTATCATTGGAAAATTATTTGTGTGTTGTATTAACAATATTGCTACTGTAATAATTCAAAAATTTAAAAATCAAATGTAACAGCAGCATTAAAATCAAACTAAAACCAAAAGAAATTGCTAACCTTATTGTAGAAAGAAGCGATCAACAGTTGCAAGTCATATAAAAATGAGGTATCCAAAGTGCCATGCCCTCCCACGTTTGCCTTTTTAAGGAGAAGACTCACCTTTCAGATTGGATCGACTGGCCGGCCTCCCAACACTGTTCCTCTGGTGCTTGGCTGACATGCGCTTCATCTGTCGTGGTGTGCTAGGGGGAGAGGTGCCATAAAGATTCTCTGTATTTGTTTCATCTGAGAAGTCTTCCGGATCGGACTCGGGACTCTTGCAAGCTGAGTCCCCCGAGGTGCACTCTTGCCTACGAAAGACCAGAAGCAGAGAACGCACTCAGTATCATCATGAGCAAGTTCCCAGTTCAGTTATAATTTGTTAAAGAACTCTTTGTAGAACTTTTCTATGTATGCGTCTCTTCAGCACCGCAATCCTTCTCCTCTATGTCTACCTGTGAAAACTCGCAAGGAGAGTGAAAACTCCTTTCACGCCAAGGGGGAAAGACTGACTATTGCTGCCTTACCATGAACAAGAAACACCACAGGGGTAGGGAGGTTTTGTTGTTTCTGTTCCTGTAATTTCTAGAGCTCTTTCTAACTTGAAATATAAACCTAAAAGTTACAGGTTAAGGGGAAAAACAGCAAAAGTCTAGAAGATACAAATCAGACAGAACGAAAAATGGACCTGCATGCTAGCTACCACAAGCCGACCGTGGAGCGGGCGAGTGCAGTCCTGCCTGGCTGCTCTCTCTGAAGCACACAGAACAGAAGGACAGGAGGCTGTGCAGTGGCCCACACAGCAAAGAGAGAGCATGAGGGAGTAGGGAGGGCAACTATTCAAGGTCTCCGGGAAAAGTTACAATGCAGGTAACACTATGTACATATTTACTGCCAATGAACCACTTAAAAATGGTTGAGACAATTCTGTGCCATGTGTGTTTTGACACAATTTAAAAATTGGGAGAAAGAAAATCCCGGTGTCAAGCTTAGATAGCCTATAGGGGAGAAGGATGCTGCAGAAGAGGAAAAAGGAAATCATTTCTTTTCACCTTCAAAATGCAATTTCTCATTAATTTATTCTCTAAAAATACTGTTTGTCATATCTATCCCCAGCCAACTTCTGAAATAATATCATTATTTTGACAAAGTTCTGTTTCTATTTCTGCAAAGCTAACAAAATTAAGTTTAGTGATATAAACTGAGAGCAAATGCAATTTTAAAACAGCGAACTTCTAAAGGAATCAACTATGAAATTCTTTCCAAATATGTATCATCACAGTCTACCTCATTCTGAACACTTTATAAAACAGGCCTTATATTTTATAAACATAACTGCAAGTTATGTTCAGCATGTAACTTGTTTCTTCCTGGCAATTTATATACTGATATAAAATCAAAGCTATTTCAAAGTCATGAAGGAAAAAGAAAAAAACACTCTAACATGAATGATACATTATTGAATTAGATTGACAAATAAACTTCAGAAAAGAAATTATCTTTTGAAAAATAAAAATGCTACAGAATTGATACACAGTACTAAAATCTATAAAATTTCCCTGACAAGTCAAAAACTGATTTTTTTAATGATCTCTTTTTAAAAGACTACTTTAGATACTTCATGAAAATACATACATGCTCCCAAACATATGTATACACACAATAAGACATACAAGTTAAATACCCTGAAAGTTAATTAAAACAAATTAAATCATGGGTAAATTTAGAAATAAGTTTTAAATGTACCTACTTATAGTCCCTTAGGCTAACTACATTTATTACTTAAGTTCAAAGTCACAAAGCAAACAGAATAACTTACAGACTAACTTGGAATTCCCTATATCCAAGTCTTCTATACTCTGTGAAATAGCTGATTCAGCCGATTAAAGAACGTAGCTATGAATGCCAAGGTCGTTTATTTCTTCCCATGTGTTTTGGTGGTTAATGGCCCAGGCTCTGGATGATTAACAGTGTGGGCTTGTGCTACGCTGACTGATGTTCAAATCCTGGCTATGCTGCCTTCTCACTGTGTGGGCCTTGGACAAATTATTTAAAATCCCTACATTGTACATTTACAAAATGAGGATAACAAATACTTAGACTCTATTCTGATGAGGATTAAATCCAATAATGTATGTTTAACAAAAGAACAGAATATAATAAGTGTTCACCAAATGACTGACACCACCCATCTAGCAGGTCTCGGAGGTCACCATGCTCACATGCCGCCCACTGAGAACATCTGCATCCTGTGCTCAGCTGCTTCACCCACAAGAGAAGCCCACTTTGGAGCTCAGCATGGCACAGGCCTGGAAACCATTTTACCATCTTTTATATTCTTTCAAACTCAATATTCTAAGGTGTCTGTTTTTATTCATTTCCTCACTAGGATACTTGGAGGGAATGGCAAGGCAGGACTCATATTTTATTACTTCTGCATCTCCAGGGATGCCCAGCACAGTGCTCACCAACTGTCAGAGCTTTTCCACTGCATTTGATGTATGAGAATGGTAATTGCTAGGAAACTACGGCACAATCCTTTAGTCAGTTAAGTACACCAAAGTTAGGCAGCAGGGAATACCAGGATAAATAGAAAAATGAACTCAAATATGAAACAGCAAGCAACTCTTTCAGTAGGTAGGAATGTGCAGTAGGCAGGAATGTGAACTGGGAGCTAAGGCCGCACCCTAGCCTTCCTGGATGGGTGAAGCAGCCTCTATGGAATCTTTCTAAGACAATAATAATTTGGAAATTTTAAGGTCTACATTCTGAAATATTTCAAACAATTCCGTTGTAAAAGATTTTTTTTAATTAAACAAAATAGTGGAAATAAAAGGCTACACAAGATACAAAGTGGTCTGTTTTATGGGAGTCCAGCAGTCCTGTGTGGATGAATGAATTACCGTAGCGCAAAGGGAAGGTGGAAGAAAAGCTTTCTGAACTGGGACTGACAATGCCCAACAACCTCAGTGATCCAAACAGCAAGCCTCGACCTATATGACACACAGAGTTAATTTTTGAAAACAAGTGAATAGGTACCCTTGTCTGGTCTACACATCATGGAAATGAGTCCTGTGCTTCAGCATAGAGAGTCTAAGAAAGCACACAGAACAGAAGGTTAACTTTTATGAAGCCTTTAGCTTAGGGGTGTTATGCTACTTCCAACTGTGGACAAATCTTTCCCCACACGTGAAAAATTAATTTTTCTACAGAAGCTGACAGTTAACTAGTTGTTAATTCTACAGAAGCTAGCAATCCTTGTTTTCCTGCCTGAATCTATTACAAAACAAAAAGTCACCTATCTTAGCCTTTATGCCTTCCCATGGACACAATAAACAACTAATGTCTTCAAAATACTTCCAAAATATCTAATTATTCTAACAGCAAACATTTAAAAATCACATGAAATGAAGATGAATACTGTCATAAACAATATATTAAGATAAAACATAATACATTTCATCCTTCATTATACATCACAGAAAATGAGCTAAGAAAATGTCATGTGGTAACTAGTCGCTACACTTATAATTCATAATTGAAATGAATTTTAGGACAAGTATCACACAAAAGTGAAGCAATGCATTTAATACTTTCTTAGGATTTGCTTAACTCAGTCAAGATGGTATACACACTTGTTGGAAATGATAGTGGTTTACATTCCACTCAAGCAACTTAAAAACCTAATTACATGTCAGAACAAAATCCAACATTACTTACAAGACTTTTTGAGAAGTCTAACACCCAATAAGTAAAATTCACAATGTTTTCCATCCTATCAAAAATTACCAAAAAAAAGAAAAATATGACCCAAACCAGGAGGAAACCAATGGGAACAAACCAGAAATGACTGAAGTAGAAATTATAAAGATGAAAACTATTTCTATAATGAAAAATACTCTGGATTGGTTTAACAGCTGTTTAGAAACAGCAGAAGAAAAAGTCAGTGAACTTGAGGACACAGCAAAGGAAATTATGCAAAATGAATACGAGGGAAAAGAACTGGGTCGGAAAAAAGAAGAGTATCATTACCCTGCGTGACAATACCAATCAGTCTGTCAGTGTGTTACTGGACGGGCATAGAAAAGAATCTTTGAAGAAGTAAAGGCTGAAAAATGCTCAAATCTGAAAAACCATAAGCTCACAGATCCAACAATCTCGGCAAATTCAAAGCAGAAGAACTATAAAGACAACTACCAGTTTTCTATTAAGCACATCCTAACCAAAGTGCTGAAAACTAGTGATGAGAATAACTGTAAAAGTGGCCGAGAAAAACAACCTAGTTTTGAAGGTTTCACTGAGAAATAATATATAATGGGTGGAGGGGGGTAGGGGGGAATCAAACAAAATTTATTGTTTTTTCTTTTAAAAAATGTGTACATAAGATATAAAAGAATAAATACTAGCTTGGTAAGTTCAAAAGAACTTGCATCACTTCAATGAACTAACCATAAGCATCCAAAACCTCATTTTGTAACAGTTCATGTGAGATGAGCTAATGTGGTCATCTGACTGGTTCAGATGTTTACATGGATACCAATTATTTTGGATGATGAAAGTAGTACAAGGTCTACATCAGCTGCCCTGAAACATTTGTCTTGTGTTTAAAAACATACAAATGGGAAATGTCTTTCTGGGCCTAAACTTCTGATAGTCTCATAAAATAATGTTTCACTCTACCATAAAACTGCTTAAGTACTATTCACTTTACACTAGAATCTGATCTAAGAACTCAGCCTGAGGGAATTTGGTATGGTTTTTAAGTGGAAAATGTGTGAGAAGAAAACGAAACAAAAATATATGAAGTGCAGAACTCACCTGTGTGAGATTCTCTCATCCATCCCACCTCTACATGGATCTATTTTCTATTATGTAATAATTAAAGAGGGATTCCTGCTACTAGAGGAAAGGGAGGAGGGCTGCAGGCAGAGGGGGTCAATTTTCTAAGTTTAAGAATTTGTATGGCTTGCTTGGTCTGCAGTATAAATCAAAGGGAGCTAAGTTTGAGGTTGTATGGTTGGCTCATATTATGAAAGTCAATTTATTAATAAGTTAGTTATCTTTATTATCAACCTATAGCTGAACATTTATCAGCTAACCTCCAGGTGAACTGTCAAACCTCAAGCTTATCCAACATGCCCTATCTAACATTTGCCTTGACTCAGGGCATACAAACTTTACAAACCTAGCTAGTCTTGGTTATTTTTAGACTCTCCAACTTTTTTGTTTTTTAACTAAAATTCATCTTTTTTTTAAAAAATCAGATTTTCTACGGAAATGAAAAAGAAACTGTCTCCTCAACTATAATTGACGCACAGGGGCTTGTCTTCCTAGCCCCTGCTTATATGCTCAAAAACTACATGTTGAATTAATAAACAAACTGAGTTAAGTAATTTTATCTTTGATACTTTAGATTTGCTATCCAAATTCTATTAAATATAATCCCATTTCATTATTTTTAGAATTTTTTTTAAAGCTACAAGAATTAAAGATTGATGTCTCACAATAAAGTTGCTTAAGTGATATTGTAATCCTGGGTGCCAAGATGAGTACCTAATAATCAAATGAGAGCAATGGGGTACGATGTAAGCAATAATGATTTTGGGGTCAGATTAACATGGACTGAAATCCCTATGCCATACACTTCTTCTTGTAAGAACACAAATTTTAACCAAATTATTACGGAAAGTCCCCTAAATATGAATCTTCAAGTTGCGAGCTTTCAAAGATGTAAATGTGTGTTCTTATGTCCAATCATATAACTTAACTCACGTGTCTGATAACACATTGTCACGAGTATGCATCTTCTGCAAGTGGTTGTGCTTTTGTGTACTTTACTGTATAGTACTGTATGCAGTGCAGTAGTACAGTATCTTCATTTCAAGCCCAAGATGTCTGGAAGCAAGCATAAAAGCAGTGGTGATATAGACACAATATAGCTGATTGTGTTAATTGAGTACCTAGGCTAACTTTGCTGAACTTATGAACAAACTGGATTTATGAACATACTCTCAGAATGGAACTCAATCGTATGTAGGGGATTTACTATATATGTTTTCTTGCAAACTCTTTAATTTAGAAGTCTTATTCAATGCTACTGGAACTTGTGGTTGGCCAGTTAATTAAAATACATGTATTAAAGTACTAAACATGAAACATGCAAATAAAAAAATTAAAATATACTGTAGTGGCTTTTACTTTGGTGGCCCTTAATAAATCTGGTCTCCTGGTAGTCACATCCTTGTATAATCACCTCCTCTTGAATTTGGGATGACTCTGTGATTGCTTTAACCAATGGAATGTAGTGAAAATGACACCGGGCCAGTTCTGAGCCCAAGCCTTAAGAAGGCCACCTTTGTACCCTGGGGCAAGCTAGCCACCAAGTCAGAAGCCCAACCTAGCAAGGTAGAGAGGCTGCATGAAGGAGAGGCTAGCTAGTTCAAACTACTGAGCTCCAGCTGACAGCCAGCACCAACTTGCCAGTGAAACTATTTTGGATCTTCCAGTTGTCCCTGCCCTGCAGCCAACATCACAAGAGGCAGAAAACCACTCAATACCATGACAGATAACAAATGGTTTTTATTTTAAGCCATTAAGTATTGGTGTTGTCTGTTAAACTGTAACAGATAAGTGCCAAACATACAAACCTTAAATTTTAATTTCACTTTAAACCCATGAATGGATTCTATTCAACCACTATCTGATGAGGGCCACAGCCTTGTCTTTTAGTGTGGATCCACTGATAGAAGTTACCAGTCAACTTTGTGGCATATCAGATGTTGAACAATGCAGCATCTATAATCTCTACTTTTCCATTTCTTTAAAACAGGACAAAGAATAAGACATTTTTAAGGTGTGCTTTCTATATTTTTAGCCAAGTCTAACAGCTCCAGAAAAATGTGTAAGTATATCTGTATCTATATGTCCATCCAAAGTTTTCAGAATGAATACCAGGTTGCATGTGTATAGATTAGCAAGCAGAAAATCAAACCACATGAGAAGACTTCTTGGGTGCGCCTGACTGCATGGGACAGCACAGCAGGGAGCACAGCTGGGAGCATGTCCCAAATGCAGGAAAAGAACCATTATGTCAGTATCATTGTGGACACATCTTACACTGAAACGTCAACCACATAATATTCAGAGAAAAGCAACAAAAAATAAAAGTGATGATTCACTCCAACAGTTGTTTTAAGCTTAACTAAAGAGAACTATGGGGCTAAGGCAGGGGAATAGGGAAGATAAAAAACTGTCAAAGCTGGGAGGAAAAACAAAGGGGTTTATGCCGAAGTCAAAACATTAAAAAGTTTAAAGAGAAACCAAAAAAATGCTTAAACCTTTAATTAAAGGTTACTTCATTTAGAATGAATTATGATCTCCTTCTATCTACTCCTTTTTGCAAATAAGAACTTGTTTTTAAAAATCTCCTTTCTCTAAACTGAATTTATGTGTGCAAAAACATTTTTTATCATGAATTACTTCCCTGGTGTTCTAAGAAATCAAGTAAGTAAAAAGCCATTTTCTGTAGGAAACAGATGAGCTGCCTGGATCTCTTTAGCTCAAGTTGCCTTTTCTTAAAATTTGGACTGCAACATTAGTTAACTGTAAATATGTCCCATGCTATCCATCATACATTCAAAACATTAACTTTAACTGCTGGGAGGATAAATCAAGGAACATGAGCAGATGACATATTCTCATAGAAGGAAAATGGAAAGAGTGGGAACAGCAAATCAGGACAATTTGGACACGAAAATCTCTTACCTCTGCCTTGACATTAGCACAAAAAGAGCTCATTTCTCTAGGGACCAGATCTTGATCCCATACCATTCTCCAAGTAAAGAGAACTTGGGAGAATTGGCTGACTCTAGGACTGATACAAGGACGGTACAAGGAGCATCCTGTAGCACCAGCAAGTGAGAAAGTACTCAAAAAACAATACAGTGGGATATGTTAAAGGGACCAAAAGAGCTCACATTGGCCAAAGCTGGAACAGTTTTAGCCACAAAATAAATGAGATCATACTGATTACAACCATGAATCCATCAGTCTATATCAATAATTACTAGATAAATAAATAAGAGGTAAATCTCCTGTACAGGAAAAAAAAAAAATCCTAATGGCTTATGTAGATACTTCCTTCCCTCCTTCTCAAGGAGGTAGAGTTTAAGTTTTCACTTCTTAAGTGTGCGCTGCACTCTTAGTGGCTAACTTCCAAGGAGTGTAGAAAGGTGGAGAAAAAAGAAACTGCACAGTGGAGAAAGCTCACGAGCAATACATCAGCCAGGTGATCAAGGTCAGCATCATCAGTGATGTCATGTTGACAGCTCATGCAATATGACAACAGGACACTTAAATCTCTGTGGTCATCCTCCCCAATACCCATAACCTTAGTCAAGCCATGAGAAAAACATCTGACAAACCCATGTTGAGGGAGAGTCTACAAAATACCTAACACTTTTCATTGTAACAGTATAATTGCTACCATTTAGGTACTGAGTACTGACCATCATCCAAGCACTATGCTAAATACCAAATATAACTTCATTTAATCTTAACCAGACCCTTAGAGAGCCATTTTAGAGAAGGAACCGTTATGCAGGAGGCCAATCCTTGATGATCAGGAGAGGTACACTGTTACATCCTACATCCTCAAGCACTTTATGAAAGTCATCCCACTGAATGTCTCCAAGGATTCCAGGAGGTACTAGCACAATTTCCAGGTCACAGAATAGGGAAAGGGTTGCTGAGGTAACTTAGCTGCTTAGCTTGAGCATGTCTGGGCCAGAACTGGAGTTCTGATCAATCCCTAAGATCCAGGCCCCTCCCGTCTACCCGGGATCACTCACTCCCAGGTCCTTCTGGTGGTTCTGCTCTCTCAGTGACAGACACAGAAGATGCTTCCCCAAGGGAGGAGATCCCAGCCAGCTGGAGAAACAGCATGGGAGACCAGAACAAGGATAGATGGGCAGGTCAGAGAGCTCATCCTCTGGTCAGTTCTAAAGCCCACGTCTTTGGTGAAGCTCTTTACACTTAAAGTTAAATTTCCTCACTTATAAATAAAGGTATTAGGTGGGATGGCCAGGTGACAGCACTTCTAAACAAGCCCTCATCAGATAGGTTGGTGTTTCAGCTCACTTCATGTAGGCCTATTTGTTTAAGTTTCAATAGTATAAAACTAGCCCCAGAGAGAGAGAAAAACAGATCTTTTAAACTAGAGAACATTTTGAATTAACAACAGTTAATTTTGTTTCACTGGAAATAGGATTTTGTATAAGGAGTGAGATAGAATAAGACAGATGTTTTTATTTTATTTTATTCACTTTAGGTTTTTATTTCTTGAGTCTTTATTCTAATAACCTGATTTACTTACTAGTTGAAGTGCACATTGTTTCATCCCTCCTGGTGTGTGCATGTGTGTTGATGACGCTATCAACTCCTCCAGGGCAGTGAGCTCCTCTCATGCCATTCAGCAGTGGCCCCACTGGGAGTAATGCATCACCATTGTGTCACCTTGCTCCTGAGCAAGGGAGTCACCATTCCTACCTTCAGGGAGCCTTCAACATACAGACAGAAGTAGATCTCTAGCACAGAACTCCACATATAAGAGTATTAAAAATACAGTTAGAAACTGTGCTACAAAGGAAGACTGCAGAGAGCAGGGCGCAAGGCCAGAGCACACCACAGACAGATTCTCACCTTGAAAGGGGGAGGCCAGTAACAAGGAAGGCTTCTGGGAAGAAGGAACATTTCAACGAAGACTTAAAAGCTCTGAAGAGACAGCTCAGGTGAGGCGGTAGGGAAGTGCTAAGACAGAGGGCACAGCATGTGCCAAGAATCTGAGACAGGTGAGGATGGCTCAACAGGGAAGGCGGAAGGGACGCATGATGACCCACAGCAGGGTGGGCAGGGAACCAGAGCGCCCACAGCAGTGGCGGGGACTGTACTCTGCCTTGAACCTTAAGCTGCTGTTTGGTCTATACTATTCCAACAGCAAGACCAATCCACTTGTTGGAAGCCAACAGAGGAAAAAGAACAGTTCATGGGAGAGAACCAAAGACTACTAGAATTATGAGATCCTTAACAATGGTAATTTAACAGCTAAGAGGTGAGATACCACCCAAAGTCCAAGAGATAAAGATACTCACATACAAATATGTTTGCCTGATGAAAACTGTAACTTTATCAATAAATAAAAACTATGTAAACTGGGAAAAGATTTAAATGGGTCTAAAAATTTTTAGAAGAAAAAAATAAAACCTCCTATTTTTAACTTCATAGCTTTCCTAACTAAGGAGGACATAATTGGTCATTGTGGTTGAACACATAAGGCCAATGTGGAATTTACTGGAAATGTGGGGCTTAAAGGCCCTGTGTGCTCCAAATATAAATACCACGTAGAGTTTCAGAAAAGAAATGCCTCACAGTGTATCATTAAATGCAACATGTACAAAATATAGGGAATATAAAAAAAAAGCTATGGTATCAAAGTTGTATTACTTTATATTTCAATTATAAAAACTACGAATTCCCTGAAATGAAATGCAAACTTTTATCACAAGCATGTGGCAATTTTCTGAGTAGAGTCCATGTTTTCATCAGGTTCTCAAATGCAGTCTATGACCCAAAAAAGATTAAGAAGCACTGACCTAGATAAGGTTTATCACAAACCTTCCAAGTCTTTACTGAATGTCTCAAATGTTCAACACAACAAAGACTTTCCACTTCAACAAGCTGGAACTTATGTGCCTCCCAGTCCTGCGTGAGCTTGGGTACCACTCCCCAGTGGCTCCTTGCCTAGTCTTGTAGAGTTTTGACCCATACCAAGTGTATCTATTCATCAAAGATTCAAGGGGGTCTTAAGTAGATTTTTGAAGCTTTTCTTCCATCACTTCTTCCTCTCCAGATCTTCTACCCTCAGCTTCCCACTGCCTCAGCCTCAGCAAACTCCAACCTGCCTCCCCTACTCAGCGTGATCACTCCACTGTGCCTGGTATTCCCCTCCCTGCACCACAGTCTAGAACAGGCACAGACTTCCAGGCAGAAAGCCAGGCTCATCATAAGGCTCACCCTATTTGTTTCCCTTGTCTCAGGGATTACAGTCATGTATGGCCTACTGTCCTATGTCTGAAAACAGCTGTTCTATATTTAAGTCTATTCCAAATGTCACAGGACTAATTTATCGCATATTACTAAAAAGTAGTGTATTTAAATTTTTTAATCTAAAAAATTGTTTTGTGTATTTTTAGTGTTACAATGAAATGTACTACTTCATCATAGAGAAAAATAATACTGAATCTTCAAAGTGACTAACTGCATGATGTAGCTAAGCATTTTATAACAGGATTACACTGCAATTCTTTCAGGAAACAAAGGAGAAGGGAAATTTTGTTCAAAAACAAAACTAAATATAAAAACGCAAAAAGAATCTCATTTTGAAGGTTAAAATATTTACAGACAGTCAAATTCAGCCCATTTATCTTGTAGCAATTTAACCTCTTTGGGCCCCAGTTTCAATAATTTATGTAAGACCACAAAGATTCTTTGTGGATCTCATTTTTAAGAATATAAAAGATCTAAAGCCTACGATTTAAAAGACAAAGCTGATATCATTTTAAGTATACAAATAAATTTTAAATGACATAACTTCTCAACTACAGATGGTACCAGAGACCAAACAAATAAAAAACACTTTTGGCAGTTCTTCATGTGCTGGTCAGAAAAACAGGAAGTAGGGCCAAGCACAATGGCTCACATCTGTAATTTCTTTGGGAGGTTGAGGCGAGAGGACAGCTTGAGCCCAAGAGTTTGAGACCAGCTTGAGCAACATAGGGAGACCTCATCTCTATCAAATAAAATTTTAAAAAAGAAAGAAAACAATAATTAGTTCTATTACCCTAATCTCTATTACTGAGAGGAAAAAAAATCATTAACAGAAACAAGTATGCCACCAAATTTTTCTGACTTGACTAGGATCATCCAAACAACAACTCTAAAATACTAATTAAGATAAGAAGTCACAGCCGGGCTTGGTGGCTCAGCCTGCAATCCCACACTTTGGGAGGCTGAGGTGAGTGGATTGCCTGAGCCTGCGGGTTCGAGATCCGCCTGGGCAACTTGGCGAGACGTCATCTCTACAATAAACCAAAAATTAGCCGGGCATGGTAGCGCACACCTGTAGTTCCAGCTACTTGGAAGGCTGAGGCGGAAGGATCGCCGGAGCCCAGCAGGTCGAGGCTGCGGTGGCCGGGAGCAGCTACTGCACTCCAGTCTGGGCGACAGAGTGAGACTCCAACTCAAAAAAAAAAAGATAAGAAGTCACTAAATTTCTGAAAACTTACATTTAATTATACAAATGTATCCATACTCTACAAGAATAATTTTAACTGTATTGAGCCTGAACATTTCTTCATAGCTTACTACTATGTTGGTTAATCACTAAGGTCTTTGTTGTTCTTTTTCCACATCTGTGATTCTTTTTTCAGTGCACACAGACCTTTAATAAAGCAATATACTCCCATGATATACATCATTATTAGGAACTTTAATTAACACAAACAGAAATAATGGGACTGAAATACTTACAAAATGTTGAAACATGTCAGACATAGTTGGAAGATTCTATTTGGAGACACCAATGTACCACTTAAGTTGCAGACAACTTGGTTAAAGTTCATGTAATAAATATTTATGAAAAGCTACTATGTGCACTATTCCAGGTGCAGGGATACAAGTGGTTAACAGAAGGCAAACAAAACAATCCTAGAAAAGAATAAAGTTGGAGGGCTCACTTTCCCAACTTCAAAACTTATTACAAAGCAACAGCAATTAAGAGTGTGGTAGTGGCATAAGGACAGATACACTGATCAATGGAACAGAACTGAGAGTTCAGCTCTAAGCCCATATGTCTAGGGTCAAATGATTTTCAACTGGGATGGCAAGACATTCAATGGGGAAAGAATAGTCTTTTCAATGAATGGTGCTGAGACAAACAGCCACATAAAAAGAATAAAGTTTGATCCTTAATTCATATCATATGTGAAAATGAATTCAAAATGGATCAAAGACCTAACTATGAGAACTAAAACTCTTAGGAGAAAACAAGGGTAAATCTGTAGGATCTCAGATTTGACAATAAGTTCTCATAAATGACACAAAAGCATAAACAACAACAACAAAAATAATCAGATAAATTGACTTCATCAAAATTAAAAACTTCTGTGCAAAGGACACAATCAAGAAAATGAAAAAGCCCACAGGATGGGAGAAAATACTTACAAATCATACATCTGGTACATATAAAGAATATACAAAGAACTCTCACAAAAAGTAGAGAAAGGATTTACCAAAAAAGATACACAAATGGCCAAGAAACACGTGAAAAATGATCATCGCCATTAGAAAACTACAATAGCAATACAAATAGACAAAGGCACCCATTAAATGGAATAATATTCGATCATATAGAGGAATGAAGCATAATTTATGCTATAATAAAACTTAAAAACCTAATGCTAAGTGAAAGAAGCCAGTCACAAAAAAAGCATAATATATGATTCAATTTATATGACAAGTTCAGAATGGTAAACACACAAAGACAGAAAGTAGATTCGCAGTTACTTAGGACTGGGAGGGATGGGGACTGTGAGGGTGGCAATTGTTAAAAGGGTACATTTGGGGTTTCTTTTCGAGATGATTGAAAAGCTATAAAACTGACTATGGTCACATGTATCTGTGAATACACTAAAACCATCAATTTAGACACTTTAAATGAGTATATGAGTTATGTTTCAATAGAGTTATTTAAAAAAATAAATAAAGGCAAGATCCCTATTCCTATAGTTTTCGTATTCTCCACGTAAATTTCAATTCCAATTAGAGTACTTATTGATATCCTAGAGGTACAATGTTTTCTGGTAGTCCAGAATGAGACACAATGTTTTTCAGTAGTCCAGAATTCAAATATACACACGTTAAGATTAGTGCAAGCTTTCAGTACCTCAATACAAAGAAGGTCTATTTCACCTGTTATTTCTAGAAGAAATTGTGAAAAGCAATAAACTTGGAAAACTGTATGGCACAGATATCTGCATAACCAAAGTAACTTATTTTAAACACCTATTATTCAAATTCCAAAAAATTAATTTGAAAAGTAACAGAATTTGAAAAGGAAGGCAAACCTACTTATGTTAAAACAAGGAAAAATAGGAATCTTATGACAGGTTCTACATTAACTCTCATTCAAATGCCATTTCCAGGAAGAAAGCTCTTCTTACCAGGTACGTAAGATGTAGTACGTAAGATGTAGTACCTACAAAAAGGAGCAGAAATCTTGCATAAGAAGCCTAAAAGGAAAGGGCACTCCTTTGTCTTTTATTAGTTCACTAATTCTCAGAAAATGAGAACATACAGAGTATGTAAAGGAAAAGGTGCTAAGAACCACTAAGGTTATTAGAAAAGTCATATCAATGATAACTCACTGGATTAACTCTTATTCATTCCACCAACAGCTGTTGACTCAGCACCTACTATGAGCACAGGAACTAGAACAAGACTTACAGTGATGTACAAAACACACAAAAAAATGTATAATAGGCTCCTTAACAGTTTACAGTATATGGTATTTTTCCAGAAAATGAGTCTGAAATTACTTCTCTTAATTTCATGTGTTAGAGTTTCTAGCATTAAAGAAATCCAAGAAAATTTTAAAAGAAAGATTTACTTATGTGACTGTTTAAGAAATATATATATAACCTAAGCCATATTAAAAATTAAACTGAATAAAGATATTGTCCTTAATTTTTTAAAAGCTCATTAAAACTGGCAAGAAAAGTTCTAAGACATCAACAAGAAAATGAGCAAATAACACAAAAAGACAATTTATAAAATAAATTTAAATAGCAACAAAACATGAAAACTGTTCCACCTAGGCTAATAATCAGATCCTTAAAACAAGATAGTGATTTCTGGCCTAGGAAATTAGCAGCCAGGCTTGGTGGCTCAGTCTGTAATCCCGCGCCTTGGGAGGCTGAGGTGAGTGGATTGCCTGAGCCCCCACCTGGGCAACTTGGTGAGACCTCATCTCTACAATAAATCGAAAAAATTAGCCGGGTGTGGTAGCACGCGCCTGTAGTTCCAGCTACTTGGAAGGCTGAGGTGGAAGGATCGCCAGAGCCCAGCAGATCGAGGCTGCGGTGGCCGGGAGAGGCCACTGCACTCCAGTCTGGGCGATAGAGTGAGACTCCAACTCAAAAAAAAAAAAAAAAAAAAGAAATTAGCAAAAACTTTTCAGTAATACTCAAAGCTTGAAAGAGTACAGTAAGGTAAGCACTACGTATGAACTAAAAAATTGTATAACCTTTCCAGAAGGAGATTTTTAACAATGGATAGTAAAGCCCTCAAAAGTGTTCAAACTTGTCCTTTCAAATTTGAACAATTATTTTGAGAGCTGCCAGAAAAGACAGATTTGTGTACCAAGAGGTTCACTGCAGTGTTGCCTAGAATAATTTAAAAATGGTAATAACTTAAATGGTTTATGGAACAATCATAAAACAAAACACGATGGAGCCATTTTTAAAGGATATCAATATTTTTACGAACATGGCAAATGTTCCCAATATATAGGATGAGACACCATGTCCACCTCAGCCTAAAGGGACCCCTTGTCATCCCTGCATAATTTACTTGGCAGCTAATCATTCTTGTGATCTCTCTTACTGCTGTAATAAACTACTATTCCAATCTTTCACCACATCTTCTTACATTTATATCTACTAAGGAGACGGCATATAAAACAGAGTAACAAATATGGATCCGAGACCTGGCTCCTGGTTCTGCACTAATACATCTCTTCAAGTCTCACTTCCCTAATCTGAAAATGCATATCTATTTTGTAAGTTCATTATAGTACCTACATAAAAAGCAACGTTATACCACTTATATAATGGCATATAGGTAGAGTACAGATGTGAATGTATTAACATTTCTGGACCAGGCCATCAATTACAGAGTTTCCATTACCTTACGTCTTCTCCAACTAGCTTATAAGTGCTTTGAAGGCAGAACATGCTGAGTATTATGCTTTACTAATATAATAAAAAGACTATCTGGCTGGGGGAGTATGGGAATATTCCCAAGAGAAGTAGCAAATGGAATGACTCCAAAAGGAAAGAAAGGAAAGGGAAACTGACACAAGAAACCACCCTATGCAAAGGCATGCAGTCTGAAGGAACACAGACTGCTCAGGAACCAGGGAGATGATCAGTGTGCATGGAGACTAAATCCTAAGAGGCAAAGGGTTTTTCAGCAGGACTATTAGGCCTGGACTGCCAGCTTAAAGAAGCCTCAAATTTTGCTACTGTCGCACAGCAAATCTGTATAGGAAAGCAAGTTATGGCACCTTCACAAAAGTGGATGCTAACTGGAATTCATGGTCACCCTAATTCTAGCTAAGCCTGAGGCTGAGGAGATCCCCAACTCAGAATGCTCTCTGGGTCTAATCAAGACTTGAGGACCCAGTCATTAGGCAGAGGCCATGTCGCCACCAAAGCCCCATGGCCCAGCACGCACTGCCTTATACATGGTAGGCACTTAGATGAGAGAGTCTGCCGTGAAATGAACAGGTGGGCAGGTACCATGGATGGAGGCTGTGAGCAACTACTGACTACTGGTTGGTACTATTAAGTTTTACTTCTAAAAGTTCATTCACATAGTATGGCGAATTTCTCTCCCTTTTTAATAATCGTTCTTCAAGGTACACATATTCCTTTTTGGTTTCTGCTAAACAGCACTTAGATATTCAAAGGGCCAAAGAAAACTCTCAGGGATTCTTTTACAAAGTAAAAGCTCAGCTCTGAGGTTGAAGTTTCATGACAAATGTCTCTGGTGTGCCCAGAAGTACTTTCCTGATCTACTTCTGACATCATACTACTTCAGATAAATAAGTATAATGAAACCATCTCTAACCCTTTTTTTTTTCAAAACATGATATCCAAAATTAAGTGTGTGATGGGGGGGGTGTGAATGGCAACCAATACAAGACTGCTACCATGTTGCCAAGAAAAGACATTAAAAATACAGAAAATTAGCCAGGCTCGGTGGCTCAGCCTGTAATCCCACGCCTTTGGGAGGCTGAGGTGAGCGGATTGCCTGAGCCCGCGGGTTCGAGACCCGCCTAGGCAGCGAGACCTCATCTCTACAATAAATCAAAAAAATGAGCCGGGCATGGTAGTGCATGCCTGTAATTCCAGCTACTTGGAAGGCTGAGGCAGAAAGATCGCCGGAGCCCAGCAGGTCGAGGCTGCGGTGGCCGGGAGCGGCCACTGCACTCCAGTCTGGGCGACAGAGTGAGACTCCAACTCAAAAAAAAAAAAAAAATACAGAAAATCCACTAATCTACTGCTGCCATTGTTTCCAATAAGAAGAAGAATTTAATACTGAAAAATAAATGTAACTTTTTATTTTAAAAAATGACACTGTCATTTTATCAACTGCAGCACCTGTTTGGGAGAGTCAGTTCTGGACTAAGGGAGCCATTTGGGTTTGTTCTTCTAGAGAAACCCTCCTTAAAAGCATCCTACCTAATTCAGAATTCTTCTATAGACTTCCCTCCCATGAGCCTGTAAGGACAGTGATGAGCAGCATCCCATCTTCTTCTCCTTCTCCTTCTTCTTCTCTCTCTCTCTCTCTCTCTCTCTCTCTCTCTCTCTCTCTCTCTCTCTCTCTCTCTCTTTTCCTAGTGGTCTCTAACTTCTTCTCATCCTTCTTTCTGCTTCATTCATTCATTCATCCGCTCTTCCCACAAGCACACTGATAATTATACACATTGCCAGGTGTGGTGGCTCACATGGTGGCTCCATCTCAGCACTTTGGGAGGCCGAGGAGAAAGGATTGCCTGAGCTCATGAGTTCAAGACCAGCCTGGGCAACCTGGCAAGACCTCATCTCTACAAAAAAAAAAAAAAAAAAAATTAGCCGGGCATGGTGGCACATGCCTGTAGTTCCAGGTACTTGGAAGGCTGAGGCAGAAAGGATCGCCTGAGCCCAGTAGGTCAAGGTGCAGTGGCCATGAGCGTGCCTCTGCGCTCCAGCCTGGGTGACAGAGTGAGACTCCAATTCAAAAAAAAAAAGCATTCAACTCAAGGAGCCTCTGCTCTGCCATGCTTTTGGCAGGGCGCAGGGGCTCATGCCTATAATCCCAGCACTTTGGGGGCCGAGGTGAGAAGACTGTCTGAGTCTATGGGTTCAAGATCAGCCTGGGCAACTTGGCAAGATCTCGTCTCTACACTAAATCAAAAAATTAGCTAGGCGTGGTGGCATATGCCTGTAGTCCCAGCTACTTGGAAGGCTAAGGTGAAAGGATTACCTGAGCCCAGAAAGCCGAGGCTGCCATGGCCATGAGTGTGCCACTGTTCTCCAGCCTGGGAGACAGAATGAGACTTCAACTCAAAAAAAAAAAAAATCTGATAATTATACACCAATGAAGTGTCTACGACAGCACCAGAGGTGGTACAGTTCTTACTTGAGTGATGCCTCATGGTCCTCTAAGGATCACACACTTCCAACACCCTGGAATAGAAGACATCAAATGCAGCACAACCAAAGCCAACACTAAAAATAATCGCACAGCCTTCAATTCAAAATTTCCAGAGTTGTGAATTCAAAGCTGCATAAAGTGTTTTCTATCAGACACCTACATGTGGCAGGATAAATTCTTCTTTAAACTTTTCAATCAAACTGTTAGTGTTTGACTATTTAACAAGGGTTAATGATAGTAAATACAGCAGAGTGATTAGTACCTGACTCTAAATCTAGGCTTAATAATACTGTCAAGCTTATCTGTTCTGCTTAAAAGAAAATAAAGGGTAGGCAATTGTACATTTAACTTAGATAGACTAAGGACTAAGTAGGAAAACAGAATTTGATAGAACAAAACTATTTTTATTTAAACTCAATTTTCTAGGGCTGTCCACTTAAAACAATTAAAACACATATATACTGGATTGTTTTGACTCAACAAATGTAAAAGATAGAGCTCAAAAGAGGGATAATTTCTAATCAAATACTACTTGAGACTATTTACTACACAACTATTTTAAATATTTTTCAAACAGGTCATAACAAAACAAAAATACTATAAGGATACAATCTTATTATATAAGGTTCCAATATATAATGTAAGGTTCCAATATAAGGTTCCTATAAGGTTCCAATATAGCTACAAACAAATTTATTCATTCATTTACCAAATATCCTGGGTATCTCATGTGGTAAATACAGTACCAGACACTTCAGGGAGAAACAGGATACCTAGGATGACAGTTACTACTCTCAAGTAGTTAGCTCATAGTCAAAAGAAGAAATATATGTGAACAATTTTTTAGACACAATAAAAAATAATATAAATAGCTGAGTGACATAGCACTCAACCTCACAAATAATTTTAGAATACAAGAATCCTAAAAGTAAGATTTTTTTTTAACTTCTCAAACAGGTAAAGACTTAAAAATTATAATTAAACTCATATATTCCTGGTGGAAGGAAGTTGGTACAGATATTCTGAAGAGCATTTGATAACATAAATCAAAGATCTTAAAAAAACATGCACACTCTAAAAGATGGAAGCAACCAAAATGTTTATCTATGGATAACTAAATGGATAAATAAAGTGTGGTATGTAAACACAATAGAATATTATTCTGCCTTAAAAAGGAAAGAAACTCTGACACATGCTATAACACGGATAAACCTTAAGGAAATTACGTTAAGTGAAATAAGTCACAGAAACACAGATACTGTATGATTCTATTATATGAGGTCCCTAGAGAAGTCATTCATGAGTCTACAATGGAGAATAGTGGTTACCAGGGGTGGATGGTAACTTGTCATTTACTGGGTAGAGAATTTCAGTTTGCAAGGTAAAAAGAGTTCTGGAGAGTGGGCGCACAATGATGTAAATGAATGTTCTTAACACTACTGAAATGCACACTTAAAAATGGTTAAGATGCTTAAAAAAAACATTTATACACTGTGATACACTGTGATAAAATACAATGGAGTATTTTACAGTAACAAAAATGAAAGAATCACTGTACCGGAAATAACACAGATGAACCTCACAAGCACCATGCTGAATGAAAGAAGGAGATGTCAAATATCAACACATCAGGATAATAGGAAAAGAAAGAATGGTGTGTGTAGGGGCAAGAAGAGATTTTCTAGGTTGCTGCTCAAGTTCTAGTTCTTCATATAGGTTCACAGAAGGCTGTATTCACTTCTGGACAATGTATCAGGCTACACATGTAATATATACAATATATACACACATGTCTGTGTTATATAATATAATAATAAATATTATATATTCAACAATAACAACAAAACTGAGGAAAGCCTCCAAGGTCCTGCATAATTGATCAGCTGACCTCTCCTTCCCCTTCATCTTTGTATTACCACATTCTGTCAACAGTTTGTAAGTAGCACCTAATTTATAGACATTCAGTATGTAAGATTCTGTGAAGAATAAAACAGAGTGCAACTTAAAATATACATATTTCTCTCTCTCTCATCTTGAGTAGACATAAAGATTTAGCTAAAAACAATGCTTTTAATATTGCTGTTTATAATGGCAAAAGAAATAAAAACATCCTACAAGTCTGACAAAAGATTAATCCCAAACAGCTTCCCAGAGGAAAAATATCAGAAAACACTCAGTGGGAGTCAGGACACAGTTATTACACAACAGAGGTTCCTACTGGTAGACTGAGGTTATGCCAAATCTTATGTAATAAACATCACTACACTTCATTTTCCACTCTATCCCACTTTCTTTCTACTCTGTGAATTTACCAGGATTATGTAGAGGAAGCCAACAGCCTTGCCTTACCATATTTACCACATTAAAAGTTTAATTAAAAGCAAGAGTCAAGGCTATTTTTCACTGATATTAAAACACACATTTTCCCCTCATCACTATCTCTTACAACTGACTTTAAAAAGCACTGTGTCATAGTTTCACTGCAGTGTTTTTCCTTAGGGATATATAAAATTATGGTGCATCTTGCAGGTGATGGCATCTAATATTTGATAAAATATTACTCTCTAAAGTTCAATGTCACGAAGTTAAATAAACATGGCCACCAGAAACGCGGTCTATTAAAGAATAAAAGCACCAAAGTAAACATGGACAAAAGCAATTTCTTTTTAAAAAAAAAAAAAAAAAGCCAGGCTCAGTGGCTCAGCCTGTAATCCCGCGCCTTTGGGAGGCTGAGGTGAGTGGATTGCCTGAGCCCGCGGGTTCGAGACCCACCTGGGCAGTGAGACCTCATCTCTACAATAAATCAAAAAATTAGCCAGGCGTGGTAGCGCGCGCCTGCAGTTCCAGCTACTTGGCAAGCTGAGGCGGAAGGATCGCCGGAGCCCAACTGCACTCCAGTCTGGGTGACAGAGTGAGACTCCAACTCAAAAAAAAAAACAAACTTTCTTTACCGATTTTCAGAGGCTATAAAGGATCATGTCCAGGTATTTACAATTAAACAAATACTTCAAACTATTTGATACAAATGAAGATACTCAATGTTATAAAGAGCAAACTGAGATGGGCACCGACACACATCACGTGTGTCAACGGCTGAACTTTATCTGAGCCCAGTGCTTCTTGAAAGAGCAATGGGTGGGAGAAATTCCCCACCCTTTGTGTTCCAAGAAAAGGCTAACCTCAAAGGACACTATGCCCTTGCATGTTCTGAAATAAGGCCTACTTATATCTCCCTCAATGATCCCCATGTTTTATAAAACCCCAAGTCTTCTCCCTCCCTCTTCAAGACACTCATTAAGGAACATTTTTCCCCACTGCAGCACCCTGAGATAAAATCATCTCCTCAATTGTCCAGTGCATTCTGCCTTTCACCTTTGACCTCAGGCCTCAGACAGGATGAAGACCTTGCCTTTGGATCCCTGTTGACTCTACCCTGGTAGAGGCCCCTGGTTTTCCTCTGCCCTCTCTCCAGTCTTTGACCTGGGACTAAATGCTGGGTCGGAACTCCTAGCCCTGTGCTTTGGTCCTTGCTCATCAGTAAGCACAGTAAGGAACTGGCTTCGACTCCCTGAGATTGGCTTTATTTCTGTTGCTGGGGATTCAAGCCACTCACCTATAGAGTCTCACTAATACACACAAATGCTTAGGACAAAATCCGGACTAAAGACTCTCTACTTAAGATTCTTGACATACTCTTGGTCTATTCTAACTATATGCTTGGTATATTCTTGGCATATATTAGGACTATCATATGTTATATTTAAAAGCTTTTTTCTCAGTAAAGATTACATTTTAATTTTTATCAATTAGATCCATATCTACTTTTTCTGGGAAAGAGTTAATCATGTTTATAAATATTTTATCTTAAAATGTTTTGGACTGACGCTCATCTTGTTTTCTATGTCAAAGAAACAACCAAATATTCTTATTCATTGTTTTACTCTTGTAATGAATCCTGGACCTTTTACTTTTGAAAATTATCAGTAATAAGTTAGCCACAGCCACTTTAAATTTTTATGTCACCTACAGATAGGTCTTGTTTTACTCTGCTGCTTCCCTGGCAGCACTTGCAACAGCTACAGGTCAGAGTGCTTATATTCAACAAAGAAGAGCTGTCTTAGAGCCCAGGAGAAAGGACTGTGCCAGGTGCTTTTGGGTACAGGCTTCTGATGACATGTTTAAACAATCTGAGAAGATGCCAGTGGACTGAGTCAGGATTTCTAGAACTCTAGTCAAGAAAATGGATTCTTGAGACTGCAAACTGGAGAACAAGTGGAATAAGAATTATACTGAGTGAACCAACAAAGGGTAATGACCATGGGTTTTGTTCAGAATACTGAGACTATTAATGTTTTATTTTCTGTATATATAAGGAAACTCTTTCCCTTTTCTCTTTATCTACAACTCATTACAATTTTGGACAACATGCTTTGTAACTAAAATTATCTAGTGCATTTTGTCTTCCATACTGATGTGAAGGAAATAATTTAGTACCTTTCTAGAAAGAAATGTGGCAACATGCTTCAAGAACCTTAGAACTTTAAATATGACCTAGAAATCTATCCTAAAGAAATAATCCAAAATACTAAAAGACTTACAAAAATATTTTTAACCATATAAATTCCACTTATAACTAATAAGTGGAATTACATAAGTGGAATTATATGTTACAAACCACGTTATATAAATAAATCTATCAAATAATTCAAACAATTATGGGACATACATAAAGAGGAATACATCCTGGCATTGTTTATCATAGGAAAATGTTCATAATATGGTAGTTTATAAAAATAAACTGTATAGGAAAGAACACAGACACAGATAAAACCCAGAATTGAAATATGCCAAAATATTAATGGTAACTGCTTTTAGATGATAGAATTAGGATAGGTTATTTCCTTTTTCATAGTCTTCATATTTTCCCAGAATGGACATGTGTTGCTTTTATAACCAGAGAGATTTCTAAGTTAGTTTTATTAAGTGAATAAATTTTATTCACTCTTCTGAGGCGCAGCTAGATAAATCTGAAAAATATTAATCTTAATTATATTGTATAACATTTAAAAATGAAAAGAATATTAATCCAAGATAGAAAGACACATCAAGTTAAATGAACAACTAAAAAGAACTTCCAAGAAAAAGAAAGCTGTACCTATTGACCTCAAAGGTCATTTAATCAGCAGTGTTACAGTTCTGAATTTAGTAGCATGATTCATGACCCCAAGGGCCAGCATCCCAAACACCTGTAGGAACAATATGCAAAACTAACCACAATTAAAGGAAAAGAGGGAATCTGGGAAAGCCAGGTCCCAAAACCCTCTTTTTCATTTCCATGACTTCTGCCGACATAGGGAAAAAATGTTTCTCAAATTATGAAGATTATTGCAGCTATTTTTGAAAGTGTCTAGCCTCAATGTGTATTTGGTGGCTTTTAAGAAAAATTAATTGCAATGGATTCCTTTCTTTTCATTTTAAACCAAGAAAAAGAAAAATGTAATAATAATAGCTAATAATAAACACTCTATCAGAGGCATTTTTCATTTAATCTTAATAACAACCTAGTAAGTAGATTCTATTATTTTTGCTTTTCAAATGAAGAAACAGACTGAAACAGGTTAAATTACTTCCTCCAATCATACAGTTAGTAATGAAAAGGTAACATTCAGGCTGGACCCAGTGTCTCACACCTGTAATCTCAGCACTTTGGGAGACGGAGGCAAGAAGACCGCTTGAGCCTAGGAGTTCAAGATCAGCTTGGACAACACAGTGAAACATCACCTCTACAAAAAAAATCAAAAAATTAGACAGGCATGGTGGTGCAACACCATGTATTCCTCACTACTCAGGAGGCTAAGAAGGAAGGATCACCTGAGCCCAGGAGGTCAAGGCTACAGAGAGCCATGATTGTACCACTGTACTCCAGCCTGGACAAAAGAGACCCTGATTCAAAAATAAATAAATAAATAAAGGCAATATTCAAAGCCTGTTTAATACCAAAATACCAAAACCTATGCTCTAAGCAATATATTAACTGCCTCCTTCAACCAACAAGTATTGGCTGCGAGCCTACTAACTGTCAAACACTGTGCCAGGAACTGGAATATAAAAGTAAGCAAAACAGGCAAAGTCTCCGCCTTCATGGAGTATAACAGAGGCGAAGACAATAAACAAATACAAATACGTGCACAAATGTATCACTGCAAACTGTGGCAAACTACACGGGCTCCAAGGACATAAACAGAAGGGAGAGGGGGAGATGCCAAGGCTGACTCTACAGTAAGCAATAACTTGAGGGAACACCTGGAGTGAGACTGCTGTACCCTAACAGACAGATGACATGTATATCGTTTGTATATGCGGTGTGGATGTGTGTGTATGGGTACACACATACATACATACACATACACACACGCACACAAATATATATCAGGAAAAAAGGAGTTCCTTTTTTTTTTTCTTACGGACTGTTCTATGTGAAAAAAATTTAATATAGATCAGGAATGCACATATTCCAACACCAATTTTACTCTGAAATTAATCCTAAATTTTAAACTGATCTCCCCAATTCTTGTATTTTAAGGACAAGCCTCTAAGAGAACAACCCTGAGAGCCAAGGCCAGACACGATCTGACTCTCGCCTTTGGGTACCAAGGCTGCTTTCAAAGAAGAAGGATTCGGATTCTCACCATGCCTAGCTCCTTCAAAGTTCCATTTGACCATTCAGTGGATAAGTACTGTACGTGTTCTCCTGACTCAGTCTCGAGGGACAAGGTACAAAGAACAGCAGCATCCTTTTTATTATTGGTAAACCCATGTTTCTCAAAATGAGGGTTGCAACTCATTTATGGGTAAATCAATTTAGTAGGTCACGATGAACAATTTTTTAAAAAAACAGAATAAGAATTATCTGAGTGTATCATATATCAAAAGATCAAATATTGTTTCATAATTTTTTTGTTTCAGTTAGACAGCACACACCTACTGTTGTAAAAATATATTGCTTACTGTAGGTCACAATCATAACCAGTTTCAAAATCACTACCACGGAACAGAAATTAGAACCTTACCACCTGCTTGATCTACAGACTCAGCACTGATAATAACATATCTAAAAAGGTTTGAGCACTGGCTCTTCTTTATTCTGTGACTGAGAGAGAAAGTTTCATGGGGGGAAAAGCTGTATACAATGAGTTTTGGGAGACTTCAGATTTTTTTCTTAGCATTTTTTTCCTGAAGACAAACATTTCATCCTTGCTCAATTCTGTAAAATCTAATTAATCCAGAAAATATACAGCATTCCACAGCTGCCAAGTAACTGAACAGGTGAGCTTGGGCTGAAGCAGTGCTAGGTAAGGCAGGTGGCTGGAAGACCCTGGCTGTGGACCCGACCCAAGGAGCATACCAGGATGCGAGGACAAGGGAAGAAGAGCCAAGGGCAGAAGGGCCTACAGACCTCAGCCCCAAACCGTGAGCTGGGAAGCTGCAAATTCTCTAGGCCCTGAAATGAGAAGCGTGGCCCAGATGTCTCCAAGTCACCTCCCAGTGTTAAGCTCTTCTTGCTGGGAAGTTGGTAGAAATGATCATTAAGAGTTCCACCACCTAATAAGACTGGGTTAGGAAATGTGTAAATCTTTATTTGAGTAAGAACTAAATACTTACACATACAACAAAACAACTCCAAAAATTCTGAGGAAACTAGGTTATATCTATGTTTTTATATTTCTGCATAAATAGACTTTGGGATTTTAAAATAAAACTAATGTATTATCAAATTATCTTCCAAAACTTCCTCACTGAAAGATTTAAAAGGTAGGCAATTTCCATTAATTTGACACCTCTAAACCTGCTGTCCTCTAGCAATCCCTATTCAGAAAGTTCTACAGTTCAGCAGTATCGTCAAACAGCCTGCTCACACACACAAAAAAAACCTTCCACTGAAAACATCAAATCCAATCAACTTTAAAGCTTAGTATCTACTTTTCTCCACAGAAGGTTTATTTCTTCTGAGATAAAATCCATTTATAAATGTTTTTGATTGACTGACTAATATATTCATAACAGCTCTCCCTGCTAATTTACAAATCTGTGGCATCCATATGGCCCATGAGACAAATGCTTCCACTGAGGACTGCAAAAGACAAAAAAATGAACATACATGTAAGTCAAAAACAAATCTTCATTTTGCCAGTTAGTGAGTAAATAAAGGCAAACAGCACTCCAATATACAAGTGTGAGGCCTGCAGGGGTCTAAGAATGCACCTACCACAGCTTTTGCAATAAGAACTAAATACTTATACATACAACAAACCAACTCCAAAAATGTTCTTTTTCAAATACAGCCATTTCAAATATCCCTCTTAAAATGGGGAAAGCATTTTAACATAATACACATGCTGAGAACACAGTCATATATTTTAAGTAATAGCCCTACAAATATAAAAGATCGCCATAATGCAAACCTTGTGTTTCTTGTTATTGTGGGAGTTGTTTCTAATCTACAAATTCTATTATCCAAGAATTAAATAACTGAAGAAACTAGCTCCCTGTAGTCAGCTCAAATAGTTAAGAGATATAAAAAATAAATGAAATCAAATTTAAGCTCATTTAAAACTTGGCAATAATATTCTCTTTATAGGACATATGGAATCTCATCAATTTCAATTTTAGTAACAATTCAATGTAAGGAGACTTAGAATGATAAATGCACTAGTTACAAATTTGGGCTCTATAATTCGCTTTTTATTTTAAAATAAAAATGTAACAAATTCATTATAAAAACTTGTAGAAAAAATTAATGTGTATCCTTTCAATCTTTTTCTTCTATGCACATACACTTTATTTATTTATTTATTTATTTTTTGAGTTGGAGTCTCACTCTGTCGCCCAGACTGGAGTGCAGTGGCCGCTCCCGGCCACCGCAGCCTCGACCTGCTGGGCTCCGGCAATCCTTCCGCCTCAGCCTTCCAAGTAGACGGAATTACAGGCATGCGCTACCATGCCTGGCTGATTTTTTTATTTATTGTAGAGATGAGGTCTTGTTGCCCAGGCAGGTCTCAAACCCATACATTTTTTTTAATGGGAGCATACAGAATATTAGGATTTTAAGAAGCTTAACTCAAATTAATAGTTTAAGCACAAATAGAGAATTTATTAGCTCACACATCAAATCAAAGGAAAAACAGGGGTGAATCTAGCATAAAGGGCAACTGGCTGGGTGCAGTCGAGCACAGCTGTAGTTCCACCTATTTGGGAAGACAAGAGGGAAGGCTACCTTGAGCCTAGGAGTTTGAATCCAGCCCGGGCAATATAGTGAGATCCCGTCTCTTTGGAGGAAAAAAAAGGAGGAATGGGGCCACTGGTCACAAACCTCTTTCATTCCCTCTGCTTTTCTCTGGGGTAAACTCCACAATCTGAGATAGACTATCTCTCTACGAGACTGACGACAGCTTCAGGGAGACAGCTCTAGGGTCATGACTTAATAGTATATACTTCAGTTATCAAAATGAACATTTCTCCCTCTTAGCTCCAATTTGAAAAGTTCCAGGAAAGAACTGAATTGGCTTGGGTCAAGTGTCCATCCTTACAGCCAGATCTGTAAGAGGAGGGCAGCTCCAATTTGTACCCTGCAGCTAGAGTCAAGAGGGGGATTCCTCCAAATAGGGGAGAAGGAAGATGGAGAGGTGGGACAGACATAAGAGATGGAGACATAATGTACGAGTTGGGCAGCCACCCCAAATTTTGGCTGCCACCTTCTGCAAATACTGTTTTATAGTCTGCTTGTTTTCATTGAACACAGTGGTGGGTATGTATATACCACAAGTACTTGGGAACCTTTTGAAAAATAGATACTCCAGTCCTACCCCCAGAAAGGGTTGATACCATTAGCATTTTCCCATGTCACCAAATATTTTTTAAAAACATAGTTTTTAATAGCTACACAGAATTCTGATATGATTCTAAAATCTTAAATTTAATTTTATGACTTAAATCCAGAAAAAACACATATCAGCACGATCCTTCCTGAAAACAATATTCAAAAAGAACTTTATGACAGTACTAGCCACTGACATGTTTGCCACACCTTCTTCAGAATCTCTGCCAAAAGATACAATCAAGTGATCCTCCAAGCCCTACCATTAGTAAAAACCTACTATACCACTGAAGTTTGGTTTTTTTTAAACAAATGTCTTAAGGGTAAGGGTACAATATATCCCAAATTAAAGCAGGAGACACAAGATTTATTATAATTGAATTAAAGACTGAAGATTAAAAATAAACACACTATAATCCAACCAACTGAGGGACATTTGTGACAAGAGAGGAAAAAAAGCAGCCTGTGTGAGGTCTAGAAAATAAAACTGTAGAGTAAGTCTTGGTCACCCTGCCTCTCGTACCTGACAGGGAAGCAAACCAACCTCGCTGGTCTGCTAACATTTGTCACTAAGATCACTCAACTCATTTCCCTTGCTAATGTCATGTGTACCAATCAATATTAATCATCCTTTGGCCTTCTACAGCAAGAGAATACAGTGACTAACTGGGGTGCAGACAATGCTGGTATCTGCCCTGATAAGCCCAAGCACTTGAGCGCCTGGACCCTGATGACCCTGCCAAGGAACTGCCAGCTTATAAAGACCTACAGAGTCATCCGCCAGTCTCCTTTACTGATATCCCTTCCATTTTCTCCTTAAAGAAACTACCATCTATAGCCTATGACAGGCAACATTAAAGAAACTCTGAACAGCATACACACCACCTGGTCCAACGAAAAGGCTGAGTCAATAGACTGCTGTGAGTAAAAACATAATTATTGAGGAATGAGGAATTATTAAGCACCAGGAAGTTATTAAGGCAAATGTATCCAGTAAGCAGTCAAGAACTTTAGATCCCCACATTTTAGCAGAGCTCAGAACAAGATCTGCAGGACACCAAAAGAGCACATGTGAAGGAAGCAGAGCAATTCCTGACATATGACAAACAATTAAAGGGAACCACAAAGTCCTCTTGGGAATCAAATCGTCCCTACTTCAAAACATGAACTTTCTGCCATCACTGTAGCCCTTTGTTACTGCTGCTCGGCAACTCCTCCTTTCTGCCTAAAGCCACCCCACCAACGCTATCCACTGCCACAGTGGTCTAAAGGCACGCCCATCCTGATGCTGCACCAGCAGTGCAGAGCTCCCCAGAAGGCTGCCTTTGCCAGGGAGAACAGGTGACATCCACTGTCAAGACTGAAACACGCAGGCTCAAAGTGGGCATCCAAGTTGAGAGAGATCAAATCACACTGGAGTGATGATATCCAAGTACTTTTAAAATAATGAAATACATTTCTTCAAATGAACTCAAAAGAGCCATATTATATAAAGTAAATAATAAAGTCATCCATTTAAAAAAAAAGTTAAAATCATGTGACATGTACTTATAAGGTCAGTGAGAACAATAAGTTATTTTTAATATAAATTTCTAAATGAAAGTCATTATATCAGCCTTAACATCCAATTTATTCTGTGCTTTAAGTGTACGGATCCAAAAAAATCACAAAGGTGAATTGTTCCAACTTAGTTTTAATAGCTTTCCTAGTAACCTCAGGATCTTCCTAAAACTGACCCAGAAGAATGAAAAAGAAATTATAAGGAATGTTTATTTCAAAATTTAATCACGAGCAATAACTTCTATCTTTATCATGATTTATCAAAAACAAGGACAAGTATCCACAACTGACAATAAGCTGAAAAACCATAATAGACTATCACTTCTCAACCTGTTTTGTGTTGTTCGATCATTGCATAACTCTCGCGTCAGGAGGAAAGCACACACCAAGCAGATGTGCTGGGCTGGCTGGCATCTGCCACAGCAGTGCACTTGCAGCACAGCTCTGGAGGCCAACATGTACAGGCCTGAATTCTACAAAAGACCTGTGCATTAATACAACCTTCCTAATCAATGACACAGACATAAAATACATGACAGAAATGGCAGTGAGAGCTTTATTCTGGTCTGTGGCAAAACCAGTTAACCTGGTATCACAAATCATGACATTTTTGGTCTCCAGGTAGCATTCAGCACATTTTCAATACGCACACTCAGTTTCTTTAAAATGGTCAAAACACAAAAGAGGCTTAAATAAACAAACTGGATAACCCTTACAACATCTTTTACCAAATAAGTTTGTCAGAGGTCAGCTCTGCATATCCAAGAGGAGGTAGTAACAATGAAGGCATAAAAAAGAGAAAATAACAGCCCTGTCAATCTGCTTTACAGATTTGCTATTGTAAAATTAACTGCAATGTTGCTAAGAAAAATATTTCTAAGATCTTCTTGTTCCGTACACTGCTGTTCACTTAAAGTTGGATGAAGCCCATTATCCTGACCTATTTTTATTATAACAAAGATAGAAAGCTGGCTGAAATAAAAATCAAGGTTTCTTTTTATCACTGGAGAAGCAGCCACTTCTTCCCTGTAGAAGAAATAATTTCTTCTACTGGAGAAGCACATTTTCATTTCTCTTGTACCTAAGAATGTTCATGTCCTTTTTTCCCCAGAGAATGGTTACACAGAATTATAACTTCTGATCTGCCCATTAGGATAATGGATTCTCCTGATGGTTAAGGACATGGCCTGTGCAGCCAGACCTTTGTTCATAACCAGTTGTGAAACTTTAGACACGATATTTAACCTGAGTGCCTCAGTTTCCTCATTTGTAAAAGAATAATAGTATCTACCTCATAGGGATGCTGTAAGGATTAAGTGAATTAACAAAAGTAAAGGCAATGGCCTATTTGAAGCATTTAATAAGTGTTATTTATCATTTTCAAAGAAAAACTCAAAGGAGTCAAAATTGTTCAAAAACTGAACCCATTAACAAATTTATGTAATAAACTTTCTGGAAAAAAATTCTAAAAATGTTAGATTTGTTCAAAAGGAGCAAAAGAACTCTCATTACACCCATTACCATTTACAGAAGTTGTTCCTTAAAAGCTCACAGAAGTTATCTTAGAATTAAAAGAGAAGCAACGACTGTCTTCACAGCTTATAAAACAAATTTGAGGTCAACTGGGTGATACTAAGTAAGAATGTGGTTCCTGTGTTCAGTTCTAACTACAGTTACAGATTTAAATTTTCTTTAAGCAGGAAAAATAAAGCGAACACTTCACTGCCTCATTCCTAGAACTAGAGAGCAAGACCTTAAGATGCAAGAGGAGCAGATGAAGTATTTTCATTCTAGGGGACAGGGGGCAGCAGTTTGCAAGTTTACTCCGGGATGCAAAGGACAGGGAGTTAAGAAGACATTTGAACATACAAGCTTAAGCACGTAAAAAGAGGGAAATTTTCAATCATGATGAGTTTGTTCTCCCAATCAAAAAAATAAAGACATAAAAGTAGCTAACAGAGTTTCTATGGAATTGAATGCGACAAATGCTTTGGGTACCAAAGTTTCATCTTAGAGCTCCCTGCGGTAGCAAAGTTTTAGACAAATCAGTCCTCACTTTATGTTGCACGTGTGAGCAACAACCTGCACAATGCTACCGCCGAAGGACGGTAAAGGCCCCCAGAAAAAGCAAGCAGCCGGTCTACACACTCAACGTGCAGATTCTCACCGGGGAGACAGCGGGCGTTCTCTGGAGCGGCCAAAAGGAGGGAAGCTGGAGAGCGCGGGGAAATAGCCAGCGCGCACTCGCTGGCCGAGCGCCTCCTTTCCTCGGATGGGGAGGAGGGGAGGGACCACCCTCGTCCAGGAAAGAGGAATTTCGGTGCGGCCGCTCTTCCGAAGCTCGCTGCTGGGGAGGGTGCTGCCCTCCGCTCCCAGCCCCC